>NC_136515.1:32427774-32633375 GCF_053919585.1 Euprymna scolopes
GTACTGTGTTTTACATGCAACAACCGGCATTAGGGAGGGCGGGGAGGGGGTATTAGATTTAGTTTCATGTATTTCCCATATTCTTTTTTTTGGAGAATATCAACATGTTCATCGTTTCAAAAAAAACATTTTACAAATACAAGAAGTCAACTGCAATTGGTAACTTTACAAACACTGGTGTCATGTGAACCTGTGTAAAGTACATGGTGTCGTTGGTGTATAGAATCATCTCTCCATCTCAAACTCAGTTTGATGAACCATGATGTCACATCAAGAAAAAACAACTTTATTGATCCACTCTTATAATGAACCTTGACTACAAAAATCGGCTCTATACTATTTGTAAATTTTACCTTTCACTTTCATGAAATACCTCAAAAAAATAAAAAAAATTTAAAAACATTTTTTTTTCGCATCTAATTGTGGCAAAAGTAATGCGAACCGTGACTTACACAAAGTGTCGCGTGACAGAATCAAGGAAAAACGTTTGTTATAGACGGCTCATTAATATACACATGGCATTAATTTGCATATAAGTGCAATGACGGCTGTGAAAAGGACGAATGGGAAAGCAAACACGAGTTTTTGACAGCCAAGAAAAATAGAGAACGGACAATGGAAAGGAGTTTGAACAAGTATTTATTATTTTTTATTATCTTATTTTTTTAATCACATTATTAAAAAAATACCAAGTTTCAAATAGATGAGTTAGTAATATTTTTTAAATAGATCAGATATTTTTTTTAAATAGATCAGATATTTTTTTTAAATAGATCAGATATTTTTTTTAAATAGATCAGATATTTTTTTTAAATAGATCAGATATTTTTTTTAAATAGATCAGATATTTTTTTTAAATAGATCAGATATTTTTTTTAAATAGATCAGATATTTTTTTTAAATAGATCAGATATTTTTTTTAAATAGATCACTTGGTGATATTTTTTTAAATAGATCACTTGGTGATATTTTTTTAAATAGATCACTTGGTGATATTTTTTTAAATAGATCACTTGGTGATATTTTTTTAAATAGATCACTTGGTGATATTTTTTTAAATAGATCACTTGGTGATATTTTTTTAAATAGATCACTTGGTGATATTTTTTTAAATAGATCACTTGGTGATATTTTTTTAAATAGATCACTTGGTGATATTTTTTTAAATAGATCACTTGGTGATATTTTTTTAAATAGATCACTTGGTGATATTTTTTTAAATAGATCACTTGGTGATATTTTTTTAAATAGATCACTTGGTGATATTTTTTTAAATAGATCACTTGGTGATATTTTTTTTAAATAGATCACTTGGTGATATTTTTTTTAATAGATCACTTGGTGATATTTTTTTAAATAGATCACTTGGTGATATTTTTTTAAATAGATCACTTGGTGATATTTTTTTAAATAGATCACTTGGTGATATTTTTTTAAATAGATCACTTGGTGATATTTTTTTAAATAGATCACTTGGTGATATTTTTTTAAATAGATCACTTGGTGATATTTTTTTAAATAGATCACTTGGTGATATTTTTTTAAATAGATCACTTGGTGATATTTTTTTTAAATAGATCACTTGGTGATATTTTTTTAAATAGATCACTTGGTGATATTTTTTTAAATAGATCACTTGGTGATATTTTTTTAAATAGATCACTTGGTGATATTTTTTTAAATAGATCACTTGGTGATATTTTTTTAAATAGATCACTTGGTGATATTTTTTTAAATAGATCACTTGGTGATATTTTTTTAAATAGATCACTTGGTGATATTTTTTTAAATAGATCACTTGGTGATATTTTTTTAAATAGATCACTTGGTGATATTTTTTTAAATAGATCACTTGGTGATATTTTTTTAAATAGATCACTTGGTGATATTTTTTTAAATAGATCACTTGGTGATATTTTTTTAAATAGATCACTTGGTGATATTTTTTTAAATAGATCACTTGGTGATATTTTTTTTAATAGATCACTTGGTGATATTTTTTTTAATAGATCACTTGGTGATATTTTTTTAAATAGATCACTTGGTGATATTTTTTTAAATAGATCACTTGGTGATATTTTTTTAAATAGATCACTTGGTGATATTTTTTTAAATAGATCACTTGGTGATATTTTTTTAATAGATCACTTGGTGATATTTTTTTTAATAGATCACTTGGTGATATTTTTTTAAATAGATCACTTGGTGATATTTTTTTAAATAGATCAGTTAGTTATATTCTTAGAATAGATTATTTAGCAGTATTCTTAAAATAGATCAGTAATATTTTTAGTTGAATTCTATTTCGATCACCCAAATTATTTTATACTAGCCTACTACTTCCGACGCTGCCCAGGGATGTACATTAACCCACAAAATCATATTTTGCAAATCAAGATTAAACAGTTTTTAGTAACCAAAATCCCTCATAACTAACCCCAAGTCTTAGTGGTAAGTACTCTTATTTTTTTCTGTTTCCAAATGTATTGGATAGTCTCTCTCTCATCGGTAAATAAAACAAAACTGAAAAATAAAAAGAAAGAATTATTTTAGAAATAAATAGGATGCAATAAGGACTAAGCCTATATTTTCTGTAATATTTATTTTTTTCTGTATCAATATGTATGTTATTAATAACAGATTAATTTTATTGAACGAAATATGAATTAGTCAGATGTGTTATTTATGGATTCAAAAGAGAGAGGGATGGAGGGGAGAGAGTGTGTTATAGAGAGAGAGGGTGGAGAAATTTATTTTTTGTATTCAAATAATTTTAGTGGCTAAAATATATATTAATCAATCGTGTTATTTACATAGAGATCGAGTAAAAGACTGAGATTGAGAAAGAGACTGATATTGTGTGTGATGAAAAAGGTGGAGGTTGGGTTATTCCGTGTCATATCATCCATCTATATCCATAGATTTGGCTATAGTTTGCATTGCAGATAGATAATATAGTAACAAAGAAATCCTGAAAATTTGAGCACAATAACTCCAAGCGGTTCCCAATTTAGAGCATTTTTTATTTTGGTGTTAGTCACATGATGCAACACCCGGGCGACAGTTTTGTAATGCTCTTTATGCCACTGAAATTCAGAAATGTTTTTTTTTATACTCTTGGTCAGTTATTGTGCATGTCCTTCCAATACATGTTGTTGGGGATACAACACAGAATTTTCTTGATGGGAACAAACCATGTATCATCAATCTACGGCCAATTGAATGTCTTGCATGGTCCATGGGAATACATAAACTTAACAGTTACATTACTTTCCTCTACATTTATTTCATTCATGATACCAATCCAGCAGAAAGAGTTATAAATACAGATTATATATTGGATTGGTGTGATGTCAGAGATATAAAGAATTGGTGGCAAGTTAAAGTCATGAATATCAATATATAATTCATCCACACTGGACAACTTATGGCCAATTTGTGATGTTGACAATGGTACAAAAAGGTGACTAGCTCTGGTTCCTGGCACTGGAAAACCTTGCTTGAAGTGATTTTCTCACCTTCTCCATAGTTTTCTTACTGATCACAAAGAAACGAATGGCAAACACCTGTCAGATAGCAAGCATAGCTTTATAATCAGAGATTTGATTAGTTAGAGGGCGTTGGAGTGACTGCTAACCACATTGTGTTTTACTGAACCACCAATTTCATCAGCAGGGGATTTTCCATGACTGGTGATGAAGAAAACCTTCTAACCTTCAATACCAAAGTCCTCCTTATGCATAAATTGATTAAATTTATATTGAGCCCTGCAGCCATCATTTGTTCACGTGCAGTAATAAGATCTGGATTAAGTGAACAGTCAGTGTCTGAGTTTGACACAAATGCAATATCATGGGTTTTGTCATCGTAAATAAAACACAATGAAATATGCTTTAGCTGCTGATCAGAATCTCTGTAGGAAATCAGTGCAGGGTACAATATTCTTTACTCCAATGATAACTTTGAATTTCATCTTGTATTAAAAATTGAATGTTTTTTTTGCAAAATCTCCCAGAACCTCATTGGAACAAAGATTCTCTTTTAATTCAAGTATCTGGTAGTGGTGGGACGAGGAATCGGAATCGGAATCGTTAATCGTAAGAATCATGTATTTTGGGAGGCATCGGAATCGGAATCGCATCGGTAAAAAATACCTTAATTTTCCGATTCCTTCATTACGATTCTTTTAGTCTGATGTTGAAAAAAAAGAAAAAAAATTCCTGATATTTCTAACTGCAAGAGAGAAATGTAGCATGTTATAAAAAGAAACCAAAGAAATTCATTATTAACAGGGCAATGCTTAGTGCCCCCTTCCTTACAAGGTTCATTCATTCAGATCTATTGTGATCAAAACTACAAAAGAGTTAACTTGAAAAGAAGTATGCAGGGCTCTACATTGCGAGTAAAAATTAAAAAAAAAACGCTTATCTTTTTGGTGACTGTTTTTTTTACTGACAAATCTTCTAATAGTGAATGAAAATGCTTTTTCAACTTATATTTTCTTAAAACGAGCAAAGTCAAATTATTTAAACAGTAAAAGGTTTAATAGAACAATATACTTTTTCTTTTTTTAAAAGAAGGCTTTTGAAATAAATATCTCTAAAATGAAATTGATCACGTTGTATTATTTCGCAAAATTTGGACAGTAGTCTGCTTCTTTTGAAGTTTCAAAAAAACCGACCCCATACCTATCTCTTCCAAACCTAAAGTTATTAAATAACCCCTTCGTTAATTTAAGGGTAATTAATTCAATTCAGTCAAGTTGTTTTTTTTTAAATTTCATTGAAATAAAATCCATTTTTTAAATTTTTTTCTCCAGAAAGATAAAACCCTGAATTTGATTATATTAAAAGCAGAATAATATAATCTTTTTTCTAGAATTTTAAATTGAAAATTAAAAAAAAGTGTTTGACGCAGTTTTTTGCCGAACGAAAAAGAAATTAATATATATTTTTTAAAAGGTGTTGTAATCAATTAATTTTTGTCTAAATAATATTTACGATTAATTAAATAATTTCATTTTAAAAAGTATTTATAAATAGAATTTTACTTAAGACTTATAGTTTAGCAATATTGAACCGCATCAACCATGTGTGAATTGAACACAGTCACCCCCCCCCCCAAAAAAAAAAAAAAAATTCAAAAGAAATGCATATTTGCATTTCATTATGTAAACTTTTATACATTGGTTTCAAAAATTAAATTCTATAAGTTTTTGTTTTTTTTGTTAACTACTGGTTGGTACAATTTACCACTCCATCCCTTTATATTTTTTTTCTTTTTGTCTTTTTTAGCGGATTATTTTCAATTAATTATCCAAATAAGTGACTAGCTTTAAAACAAAATTTAATAGTAATTTATTTGTTTACAGATAAACTGAATTTTCTAATATGGCCTCAAAGTCCAAAAAAAGTCTTGCATGGAAACTTTTTGAAGTTGATGAAGATCATGAGTTGAAAGCCATTTGCAAAGTCTGTCAAATTAAAATATCACGAGGAACAAAACCATCTAACATGACCACAGCCAACATGTTAAAACATTTAACTATGAAGCATCCAAATGAGTTGGAGGAGCAAAATAAAAAAGAAAGGAACAAAAAATTACCAACTAGTCACTCAGAGCAGTTTTATTAGTGAGGGTCGAAATCGCAGTGTCTTTTTTTTTTTTTTTGCCTAAGTCGCCAATTTAACTTCCTTAACTTCAAAGAGTAAATACAATATATACAACTAAAAAAATAATTTTTAAAAATGCTGATTCTATTCATGAAAAATTCTTTTAACTAGAAATTAAAACTTAGGTAAAGATAGCTGACTGACAGCAACAGGAGCACTGGTTAACTACTGAACCACATGGAAAGGTGTGGGGGAGGAAAAAAGGAAATTAAAGGATGATAATAAATTATGATAACCGTCTTTGAAAGGCACTAAACTCCTAAAATGTACTTCTTTAAAATTTCAGGCGGCATTCCCCGGCGATTTTAAAGCACTCTCTCTCCAAAAAAAAAAAAAAAAAAAAAGATTTAATTTTTAAGTTTGGGAAAGATATATTTATCATAACCGAATTCCTGAATGAAGACTGGATCTACTTTATTGGACGTTAATTTGTGAGATAAGTAATTTTTCAATGTTTAATGTTTTTAAAGTTTCAATTATCAATTAAATTTTTTTAATTGCGTTTTTTTTTTCAATTTATTTATAAAAATAAAACAGGGTTTAAAATGTATTTTTCAAGGTAACAAGCTTCGAAATAAGTCTAATTAAAAAAAATCACTTAATTTTTAATTTCGACAACCCTGAGAATTTAATTATTAAAAAAATATTGAAATGTGACATTTTTTATTTAACATTTCTATTAATTCAATTAATTTTCTTTCAATAATTCATTTCACTCAACAAACTCCACCATTTTTTGTTTTGTTTTATCTTTTTCTGTAATTTTGGTAACTATTTTTGCTCAATTTTATCTAGTATTTCATTTGTTTTTTATAGTGGTATCATTTTTATATGTGTTCCTTTGATATACCCTATTTCAAAATTAGTTTGGCTCAACTTATTCTTCATGTTAGAAACAACGTGTAAAAGTAATGAAAAAGTAAGAAAAAACAATAGGTGTTAACTACTCCTTGTGAATTATGGAGGTCTGAAGAACTGCCGTCACAAATACAACTATCAATAGCCAAACAAAAAATCGTTTTTGAAATTCCTTTACTTGTAACTTTTCACTGTACCTACCTTTTGGTATAAAACACAAAAACTTTCGATTAATGGTATTTCTCAAATATGATCGTTAACTTTGGAAGGGTTATTTTGTATCTACAGCGCCATGTCACGTGGTATATTGTTTTTTTTCATTACGCACATTCATTTATAAATTATTAAATTAAATATTTATCTTTTTTTTATATTTAATTAGTATATATTTTCTTTCTCTTCCGCTATATTTTTTTTATTTAATTCATTAAATCTGTAAATTATGAGGACCAAAATAATGAATCGTGTGTATTTATTCTCTAATTTTCTTGTTTTTGTTCTGTTATATAAATTCTATTTTATTTGTTTTTGCTCTGAAGGATAAATTCTATTTTCTTTGTTTTTTTTCTGTATTCCAATTAAGTAAAATAAATTTTCTCTAAAATAAATTTTCCAAGTTTTCCGTTTAGTTTACTATATAATAATTTTATTTAAACCAAAACACGACGGTGTAGACATAAAATATCTCT
This sequence comes from Euprymna scolopes, assembly GCF_053919585.1. Taxonomy (NCBI): domain Eukaryota; kingdom Metazoa; phylum Mollusca; class Cephalopoda; order Sepiida; family Sepiolidae; genus Euprymna; species Euprymna scolopes. The sequence goes on from NC_136515.1 coordinate 32,434,994, forward strand.
TCCAAAGTTAGGGAACATATTTGGGAACTACCGACCATAAGTATAAAACTACCTGGTATATTTCAAAACAATAATTCCCTAGGAATCGGAATCGTACTTGGTATCGGAATCGTTAATCAATGTAGAATAATCAAAAGAACTGTGTTAGTCAATAGCACACAACAACAACAACATTAATAATAATAGCAGCAACACTTACCAAGGGTTCAGCTCATGCACAAGACAGACATCAGATTGAGCTGGACTGAGGGCTTGTATTTATGTACAAGCATATCCAATCAGGTGATTCAGCCAATCACAATCCAAGGAATAGACTGGCCCATGTGTGCACAATGGAATCTCCCATTGTGCCATAAATAGTTCTCCTCTTTCATGAGAAGTAACTTTACTCTTCGTCTGACTACGTCTTTATCGCTCAAAATTTGTTGGTTCGTATATTGTTATTCTGCACGTTATATTGTTAATATTTTGTTATCACCTTGTTAAATTTGTTATTGCTTATCTTCTTCTTCCCCCGGCACCACTTTTTCAATTACCGGATTCTTTTTTTTTCTTTTTTTTTCTTTTTTTTTGGACTGTTATCTTTCTCTCCTCTTGTTATACGCCGGCCATGGCATCTGCTAGCTGTTTGCCGACGGTTGAGGTGAAGGAAGATGAGGCATTAGGTGGATGGACAAAACCACCAAAAGTAAAAATCGACGTAGTTAAATTTGTCGAAGACGCAAAGAAATGTGTGGAATTTACGACAGAAACTGGGATAAAGTTGGAACAACCGCGGTTACAAGAATTTGCTAAGAGGACTATTTCTCTATTTGTAATAGACCGTAAAACAAAAAAACTAATTAGATCAACGAAAGATGTTGTCACCAAATTAATTTCATCAGCAGGTTTAAGAGCTGAGCGGATTACAAAATGTAAAGGATATAACACATGGGCAGCTCTTTTTAAGACGGAAGAAGAATGCATAGCAATGACAAAAAAAGAAATTATTACCAACGAGTACGTTCTGAGAATGGAATACCTAGGAAGGCGAAGAACTACAGTGTCCATTTTTGAAGTTCCTGGTGCTGTCCCCGGGGAATACCTAGCCGCTTTCTTACTTAAGTTTGGGGACATAACCGGAATAGAAGAAGACCATTATAACGGAGTATGGACTTTTGACATTCTGCTTAATGCAGAAGCATTTTTACGTATACCTTACTACCTGGAGGCTGGAGTAGAGAAGCTGCCAATCGTGGTCGCAGGCAGAAGACCAGCATGTTGGATATGTGGGGAAGTCGGCCATCTCACTTACACATGCCCCAAAAGGAAGCCAGCTGTAAAAATTATCCCTACAAATGACCGGAAAATAGGTTATGTAGAACCTAAGGACAATTCCCAGACACCAGCAGAAGAGAAAAAAGAAATCACACCTGAGGAGTTTGAAAAAACTTTTAATTCAGAGCAACAATCCCCCAAAAAGGACAACTGGACACTCATCCCTCTTTCAAAAAAATCCCCACCCAAGACTTATGCTAAGTCCCTCTCTAAACAAGAGAAAATTGAAATTAGAACAAGTAAAGACCCAGGGGGCAATAAATACAAAACCCTACTGAAACTAAAAGAAACTCTTGATGAGAAAAGGAGAAAATCGGAGGAGAAAGAGTTCCCTGAATCCCTTTTCCCTGAAAAACCGACCTCAAAAGAAAAGCAAATCCCTCGCAAAGCCCCCCCTCTTACTAAAGCTCCTCTGCCCCATAGAGACACCAAAATGACATCTCTAGGTTCTCCCTCCAAAAAGACCCCCAAACCGTCACCATTCTGCTCGCCAAACAACACGCCCAAGAACACCCCTCCCCCTTCTCCAATGAAAACAGACATGCCCCCTCCTCCCCCCTCAGATAAGAAAAGACATAGAAGCCCCTCTGTAGAGACTGAATCAAGAAAAAAAAAACAACAACCCTTCTTTAATGGGAAGGACGTGTGCAAAATCACGGCAGAAGTAGAGACCATAATGAAGTCCCATAGCAGGAAAGATTACAGAAACCTCCTCGCTTTCAAATCATACCAAAAAAAAGACATTACTAACCCGGAAAATTTTAAAACAAACCACATACTAACAGTTGTCAGGAAACGCGAGGAGGCCAAAGGACTATGGACTATGCTGGAGGAAGCAAACTCTGCTTTCAACCTTTATCCTCCAGCAGCCTATTTCAACGACAACGAATTAATCGAAATTAGAAAACGATGTGTTGGACGGGTCCCCATCAAACTCCATCCTTCACTTTATAGGGCAGTTAAACTAACCTTCCCCCTAGACATCGGCGGTCTGTCCCCTGACGGGTCTATCACCACTGAGATGACCACTGGATCATTGGGGACAGCTGTCGGTGTCTTGACACCGTCTATGTTTGATTAGGTTTCTCAACCCTAAGTAACTCAAGATGGCTTCCTTAAGATTAGCTAGTTTAAATGTCCGAGGGTTGAGGGACGCCTCTCGTAAACTTCGAGTTGCACGCGACCTTCAACGCCTTGGTGTGGATATTTGTTGTATACAGGAAACTCACTTCATTCCTAGTGATTATCAGGGTGTGCTCCTTAGAGACTTTCAGCTCTATTCAGCACATTATGATACCCATGCAAGGGGGGTTACTTGGCTAGTTAAGCGCACTCTTGATGCGTCGTGTGACCCTATTTATGCAGATCCAGAGGGAAGATTACTCGTTCTAGATGTTACCGTAAAGGATGTGGCATTTCGTTTTATTGGGGTTTATGCGCCCAATAACCATGCTGAGCTAGTTTCCTTTTTTCGGCGAATCGAGCCTTTCATGAATTCGTCTCGACGGTTAGTTTTAGCGGGAGACTGGAACGCGGTCCTGGATCCCGAATTAGATCGCGGGGTTAATACCAGAAGGGATACTAATCAGAACCGGGATGCTAAAGCGTTTCGAGACTTTGTCGACAAGTTTGATCTTGTCGATAAATTTCGGAACGAAAAACCCGGGGATTTAGCATGGACTTGGACAGGTAGACGCGGCTCTGATTCGGTGCAACTTTCGAGTTACATCGATCGGTTCTTAGTTAGGAGAGTCGACTTAGGGCTTTTAGACTGTCCAAGTTTTCATAGTATAGTTTATTCGGACCACAGGCTTGTCCGGGTTCGAGTAAACTTAGATAGTGTTAAACCTAGGATGGCTAGTTACTGGAAGTTCAACACGTCGTTGTTCGATGTGAAGGACTTCCGGGAACAGCTTCTACTAACAATACAGAGGGAATTGACGGGGGCTATCATCGGGAATAAGTGGTGGGGCAACCTTAAAAAAGTCATTAGGTCCTTCGCTGCTGATTTTAGTCGCCGGCTCAAACGTAGTTCTAGAGCAGCGAAAGCGACGCTAGAAGATAGATTAGAAAGGGCGGTGGAGGAGGGGGATAGTGCTAGCTATACTGTAGTTAAGGCTGAACTGGACTCCTTGGATAACAGGGAGGACCAGGGAGTATTAGTTAGGGCTAGATTAAAAAGAGCGCCAAACGAGGCAACAAACATGGCCGCGTCATTGCGTGCGGAGGAGTTTCGACGTTCTGCAGATCGACACATCGCCAGTGTCACATTGCCGGACGGACGAACCGTAACTTCAAACGACGGAATCTTGGAGGGTTTTCGGACTCATTTTCAGGAACTTTTTACCAAGGAGCCCGGTCTGACTATTGAACAGTTTGACACCTATTTAGCCGACTTTTCTCGCCTGGAGGCGACCGAAGCAGCTAGGTGTGAAGGTAGCATAAAAGAGGAAGAAGTCATTGAGGCCTTGAAACAGGTCGGGCTAGACAGGACCCCTGGGATAGATGGTCTGCCCTACGAGGTGTATTTGAGGCTGTCGCCCATTTTTATCCCTTTGCTGACCGTACTTTTTAACTCCTGGTTTAGGAACGGGTGCATACCTCAGTACTTTACCAGGGGGATCATTAAATTGTTACGCAAAGATAAAAATGGAGGGGATGGGATAGGTAATTTCCGGCCCTTAACGATGTTAAACACAGAGTTAAAGATTTTGGCCAAGATCTTAGCAAATCGTCTGCAGATTGTCTTACACCGTCTAATAAGTCCCGAACAGACTTGTTCTGTTAAGGGTCGGACGATTCAAGACAATTTGCACACGATGCGCTTGATCGTAGAAAAAGTCGACACAGAAGCCGCGCTGATCAACTTAGATCAGTCCAAAGCATTCGACAGAGTAGACCATCGTTACCTAGAGGCTGTTCTTCGCTCGGCTGGGTTTGGTCCCCAGTTTCGCTCTTGGATTTGCCTCTTGTATGCCAACCCTGGTGCTATGGTAGAAGTGAATGGGGTGAGGTCGAAACCCTTCATGTTAACAAGATCGATCCGTCAAGGTTGTCCGTTATCCCCAATGTTATATGTGCTGGCGCTTGAGCCATATTTGCGCCAGCTTCGGGTGAATCCGGTCCTTCGCGGGATTACTTTGCCAGGTGGCTCTACCCCGGTAAAGTATACCGCCTATGCTGACGACGTGACTGTGCTTGTAACGAGCAGTGCCGAGATTAGAGTCGTTGACATAGAAACAAGTCGGTATGCCAAGGTCACAGGGGCCATAATTAACTACGTTAAGTCTATTGGCTTACGTATCGGTGCCTGGAGGGGTATGCCCCTTCAGGGACCCTTTGGTTGGACTGATGGGCCATGCAAGCTACTCGGCGTCTGGTTTGGCCCCGGTCTCCAGCTGGAGAAAAATTGGTCGGAGGTATTGGAAGCGGTCAAGGTCGCATCTCATTTGTGGGCCTTGAGAAATCTGTCTTTGAAGGGTCGGGCGGAGGTATGCAATTCTCATATCTACCCCCTGATCCTTTACCGTCTATCAGTACTTCCACTCCCGGAAACCACACTAGTTGATCTGGTGCGTGCTCTTTTTGCATTCTTATGGCGCGGAAAGCAAGCCATGGTTACTCGGGAGGTCTGTTACCTGCATCCGTCTGAAGGTGGTCTGGGTATGCCTAGTGTGCTAATACGTAGACACACTCTTAGGCTGATATACCTGGATCGAATGTGTACACCAAGTGAGGGAAACGGTGTCTTCTGGATAGAAGACACTAAGAAAGCCTTTCCGGCTTTGGAGAGTGTGCATTCGGCTAGAGGAGAGGCACACAAGTTGTTCCGAAACGAGTGCCCTTTCTATCGCGAGTGTCGGCAGGCCTTGAGATTTCTTCTACGGGTCCAAGAAAGCCTCTCTGACACCCAGCTGTTGTCTCGCAAGGCGCTATATCGGGCCTTAGTGAGGGGATCCGTTCGAGACGAAAAGATTGAGGAGTTCGGTTTTACGAAGGAGGAGCGCCGCTTAATATGGCCTTGGGCGCCTGGGTCGAGCTGCTTCGATAATTACGAGGCATCACTCACCTGGCTGGTAATACGAAATGCCCTCTGGGTCGGCAAAAGACTTTACGCAGCGGGTTTTACGGAGACACCCAATTGTGTCCGATGCGGAGAATGGGAGGAAGACCTTGATCATGCTTTTTTCCACTGCGCCATTGTTCGACCGCTGTGTGAGTTAGTTGAAGGCTTCACGGTTTGCATGCTGAGCGAGCGGTTTTTTGTGCTGGAGTCGGTTTCCCCGTGCTGCAACTGGGCACCGACCATGAAGAAAGAAGAACGCTATGTTTTTCTGTGTTTATTAGCAGTTATGAGAGGCGCGATTTGGACGACGCGACAGAAGGAGGTTTACGGAGGTGAGACCTTCACTGCTCCCCAGCTTGTCCTCATTTTCAAATATCGATTGAAAATGCGAATTAAGCTGGAGAAGGTGAAACTCACTCCTGTGAATTTCAACGACAGGTGGGTGAAAGTTTCGCGATTGTGTAAAGTGAATGGAGCTAATCTTGAATTTCTTTTTTGAGTGGCTTAGGTTTTTTTAAGGATTTTGGGTGACTTGATCAAACATGGACATGCATCGGACCTCCTAGAGTAGGCTAGTTAGGCATTTTTGTTCGATTTTTAACTTAGCTAGAGTATGCATGCTATCATCGCCCCAATCCCCCTTTTTGGTTTTCCCTGTCCCAGCGTCCCCCCTTTTTTTTTTTTTTTTTTTTTTTTTTTCTCCCCACTTTTGGTTCGATAACCCCCAATCCCGGCCCCTTAGGTGATGGTTAAACTGTTTTGCCAGAGATGTGGGCCATTTTTGTTGTGTTTGAATAAAGTCAGCTTTCGTGGGACCCACATCTTTTCGACTGGCAAAACTTTTTATCCGCCACAATTAGTAGTGAGGGGGTTCTTTTTACTAACCACCTTTTACCATTGTATATTTTTCATCCAATATTGTAAATAAGATTTTTATCCCCAACCCCCCCACATCATGTATATATATTTGTAACTTTCGGGTTTTAAGTAGGATGTCCACAGAGTGATTCTGGTATTTTGGTGAAAGAGTCTAGTTAAGTTAACGTTATGTTAGTTAGGTCAACATTAACCCCCACCCCCCTTTTTCGGCCTTGTGCCACATTTTTATTTGTGTAATTTTATTTTATACAATAAAATAAATATTAACTTTACTCTTCGTCTGACTACGTCTTTATCGCTCAAAATTTGTTGGTTCGTATATTGTTATTCTGCACGTTATATTGTTAATATTTTGTTATCACCTTGTTAAATTTGTTATTGCTTATCTTCTTCTTCCCCCGGCACCACTTTTTCAATTACCGGATTCTTTTTTTTTCTTTTTTTTTCTTTTTTTTTGGACTGTTATCTTTCTCTCCTCTTGTTATACGCCGGCCATGGCATCTGCTAGCTGTTTGCCGACGGTTGAGGTGAAGGAAGATGAGGCATTAGGTGGATGGACAAAACCACCAAAAGTAAAAATCGACGTAGTTAAATTTGTCGAAGACGCAAAGAAATGTGTGGAATTTACGACAGAAACTGGGATAAAGTTGGAACAACCGCGGTTACAAGAATTTGCTAAGAGGACTATTTCTCTATTTGTAATAGACCGTAAAACAAAAAAACTAATTAGATCAACGAAAGATGTTGTCACCAAATTAATTTCATCAGCAGGTTTAAGAGCTGAGCGGATTACAAAATGTAAAGGATATAACACATGGGCAGCTCTTTTTAAGACGGAAGAAGAATGCATAGCAATGACAAAAAAAGAAATTATTACCAACGAGTACGTTCTGAGAATGGAATACCTAGGAAGGCGAAGAACTACAGTGTCCATTTTTGAAGTTCCTGGTGCTGTCCCCGGGGAATACCTAGCCGCTTTCTTACTTAAGTTTGGGGACATAACCGGAATAGAAGAAGACCATTATAACGGAGTATGGACTTTTGACATTCTGCTTAATGCAGAAGCATTTTTACGTATACCTTACTACCTGGAGGCTGGAGTAGAGAAGCTGCCAATCGTGGTCGCAGGCAGAAGACCAGCATGTTGGATATGTGGGGAAGTCGGCCATCTCACTTACACATGCCCCAAAAGGAAGCCAGCTGTAAAAATTATCCCTACAAATGACCGGAAAATAGGTTATGTAGAACCTAAGGACAATTCCCAGACACCAGCAGAAGAGAAAAAAGAAATCACACCTGAGGAGTTTGAAAAAACTTTTAATTCAGAGCAACAATCCCCCAAAAAGGACAACTGGACACTCATCCCTCTTTCAAAAAAATCCCCACCCAAGACTTATGCTAAGTCCCTCTCTAAAGAAGAGAAAATTGAAATTAGAACAAGTAAAGACCCAGGGGGCAATAAATACAAAACCCTACTGAAACTAAAAGAAACTCTTGATGAGAAAAGGAGAAAATCGGAGGAGAAAGAGTTCCCTGAATCCCTTTTCCCTGAAAAACCGACCTCAAAAGAAAAGCAAATCCCTCGCAAAGCCCCCCCTCTTACTAAAGCTCCTCTGCCCCATAGAGACACCAAAATGACATCTCTAGGTTCTCCCTCCAAAAAGACCCCCAAACCGTCACCATTCTGCTCGCCAAACAACACGCCCAAGAACACCCCTCCCCCTTCTCCAATGAAAACAGACATGCCCCCTCCTCCCCCCTCAGATAAGAAAAGACATAGAAGCCCCTCTGTAGAGACTGAATCAAGAAAAAAAAAACAACAACCCTTCTTTAATGGGAAGGACGTGTGCAAAATCACGGCAGAAGTAGAGACCATAATGAAGTCCCATAGCAGGAAAGATTACAGAAACCTCCTCGCTTTCAAATCATACCAAAAAAAAGACATTACTAACCCGGAAAATTTTAAAACAAACCACATACTAACAGTTGTCAGGAAACGCGAGGAGGCCAAAGGACTATGGACTATGCTGGAGGAAGCAAACTCTGCTTTCAACCTTTATCCTCCAGCAGCCTATTTCAACGACAACGAATTAATCGAAATTAGAAAACGATGTGTTGGACGGGTCCCCATCAAACTCCATCCTTCACTTTATAGGGCAGTTAAACTAACCTTCCCCCTAGACATCGGCGGTCTGTCCCCTGACGGGTCTATCACCACTGAGATGACCACTGGATCATTGGGGACAGCTGTCGGTGTCTTGACACCGTCTATGTTTGATTAGGTTTCTCAACCCTAAGTAACTCAAGATGGCTTCCTTAAGATTAGCTAGTTTAAATGTCCGAGGGTTGAGGGACGCCTCTCGTAAACTTCGAGTTGCACGCGACCTTCAACGCCTTGGTGTGGATATTTGTTGTATACAGGAAACTCACTTCATTCCTAGTGATTATCAGGGTGTGCTCCTTAGAGACTTTCAGCTCTATTCAGCACATTATGATACCCATGCAAGGGGGGTTACTTGGCTAGTTAAGCGCACTCTTGATGCGTCGTGTGACCCTATTTATGCAGATCCAGAGGGAAGATTACTCGTTCTAGATGTTACCGTAAAGGATGTGGCATTTCGTTTTATTGGGGTTTATGCGCCCAATAACCATGCTGAGCTAGTTTCCTTTTTTCGGCGAATCGAGCCTTTCATGAATTCGTCTCGACGGTTAGTTTTAGCGGGAGACTGGAACGCGGTCCTGGATCCCGAATTAGATCGCGGGGTTAATACCAGAAGGGATACTAATCAGAACCGGGATGCTAAAGCGTTTCGAGACTTTGTCGACAAGTTTGATCTTGTCGATAAATTTCGGAACGAAAAACCCGGGGATTTAGCATGGACTTGGACAGGTAGACGCGGCTCTGATTCGGTGCAACTTTCGAGTTACATCGATCGGTTCTTAGTTAGGAGAGTCGACTTAGGGCTTTTAGACTGTCCAAGTTTTCATAGTATAGTTTATTCGGACCACAGGCTTGTCCGGGTTCGAGTAAACTTAGATAGTGTTAAACCTAGGATGGCTAGTTACTGGAAGTTCAACACGTCGTTGTTCGATGTGAAGGACTTCCGGGAACAGCTTCTACTAACAATACAGAGGGAATTGACGGGGGCTATCATCGGGAATAAGTGGTGGGGCAACCTTAAAAAAGTCATTAGGTCCTTCGCTGCTGATTTTAGTCGCCGGCTCAAACGTAGTTCTAGAGCAGCGAAAGCGACGCTAGAAGATAGATTAGAAAGGGCGGTGGAGGAGGGGGATAGTGCTAGCTATACTGTAGTTAAGGCTGAACTGGACTCCTTGGATAACAGGGAGGACCAGGGAGTATTAGTTAGGGCTAGATTAAAAAGAGCGCCAAACGAGGCAACAAACATGGCCGCGTCATTGCGTGCGGAGGAGTTTCGACGTTCTGCAGATCGACACATCGCCAGTGTCACATTGCCGGACGGACGAACCGTAACTTCAAACGACGGAATCTTGGAGGGTTTTCGGACTCATTTTCAGGAACTTTTTACCAAGGAGCCCGGTCTGACTATTGAACAGTTTGACACCTATTTAGCCGACTTTTCTCGCCTGGAGGCGACCGAAGCAGCTAGGTGTGAAGGTAGCATAAAAGAGGAAGAAGTCATTGAGGCCTTGAAACAGGTCGGGCTAGACAGGACCCCTGGGATAGATGGTCTGCCCTACGAGGTGTATTTGAGGCTGTCGCCCATTTTTATCCCTTTGCTGACCGTACTTTTTAACTCCTGGTTTAGGAACGGGTGCATACCTCAGTACTTTACCAGGGGGATCATTAAATTGTTACGCAAAGATAAAAATGGAGGGGATGGGATAGGTAATTTCCGGCCCTTAACGATGTTAAACACAGAGTTAAAGATTTTGGCCAAGATCTTAGCAAATCGTCTGCAGATTGTCTTACACCGTCTAATAAGTCCCGAACAGACTTGTTCTGTTAAGGGTCGGACGATTCAAGACAATTTGCACACGATGCGCTTGATCGTAGAAAAAGTCGACACAGAAGCCGCGCTGATCAACTTAGATCAGTCCAAAGCATTCGACAGAGTAGACCATCGTTACCTAGAGGCTGTTCTTCGCTCGGCTGGGTTTGGTCCCCAGTTTCGCTCTTGGATTTGCCTCTTGTATGCCAACCCTGGTGCTATGGTAGAAGTGAATGGGGTGAGGTCGAAACCCTTCATGTTAACAAGATCGATCCGTCAAGGTTGTCCGTTATCCCCAATGTTATATGTGCTGGCGCTTGAGCCATATTTGCGCCAGCTTCGGGTGAATCCGGTCCTTCGCGGGATTACTTTGCCAGGTGGCTCTACCCCGGTAAAGTATACCGCCTATGCTGACGACGTGACTGTGCTTGTAACGAGCAGTGCCGAGATTAGAGTCGTTGACATAGAAACAAGTCGGTATGCCAAGGTCACAGGGGCCATAATTAACTACGTTAAGTCTATTGGCTTACGTATCGGTGCCTGGAGGGGTATGCCCCTTCAGGGACCCTTTGGTTGGACTGATGGGCCATGCAAGCTACTCGGCGTCTGGTTTGGCCCCGGTCTCCAGCTGGAGAAAAATTGGTCGGAGGTATTGGAAGCGGTCAAGGTCGCATCTCATTTGTGGGCCTTGAGAAATCTGTCTTTGAAGGGTCGGGCGGAGGTATGCAATTCTCATATCTACCCCCTGATCCTTTACCGTCTATCAGTACTTCCACTCCCGGAAACCACACTAGTTGATCTGGTGCGTGCTCTTTTTGCATTCTTATGGCGCGGAAAGCAAGCCATGGTTACTCGGGAGGTCTGTTACCTGCATCCGTCTGAAGGCGGTCTGGGTATGCCTAGTGTGCTAATACGTAGACACACTCTTAGGCTGATATACCTGGATCGAATGTGTACACCAAGTGAGGGAAACGGTGTCTTCTGGATAGAAGACACTAAGAAAGCCTTTCCGGCTTTGGAGAGTGTGCATTCGGCTAGAGGAGAGGCACACAAGTTGTTCCGAAACGAGTGCCCTTTCTATCGCGAGTGTCGGCAGGCCTTGAGATTTCTTCTACGGGTCCAAGAAAGCCTCTCTGACACCCAGCTGTTGTCTCGCAAGGCGCTATATCGGGCCTTAGTGAGGGGATCCGTTCGAGACGAAAAGATTGAGGAGTTCGGTTTTACGAAGGAGGAGCGCCGCTTAATATGGCCTTGGGCGCCTGGGTCGAGCTGCTTCGATAATTACGAGGCATCACTCACCTGGCTGGTAATACGAAATGCCCTCTGGGTCGGCAAAAGACTTTACGCAGCGGGTTTTACGGAGACACCCAATTGTGTCCGATGCGGAGAATGGGAGGAAGACCTTGATCATGCTTTTTTCCACTGCGCCATTGTTCGACCGCTGTGTGAGTTAGTTGAAGGCTTCACGGTTTGCATGCTGAGCGAGCGGTTTTTTGTGCTGGAGTCGGTTTCCCCGTGCTGCAACTGGGCACCGACCATGAAGAAAGAAGAACGCTATGTTTTTCTGTGTTTATTAGCAGTTATGAGAGGCGCGATTTGGACGACGCGACAGAAGGAGGTTTACGGAGGTGAGACCTTCACTGCTCCCCAGCTTGTCCTCATTTTCAAATATCGATTGAAAATGCGAATTAAGCTGGAGAAGGTGAAACTCACTCCTGTGAATTTCAACGACAGGTGGGTGAAAGTTTCGCGATTGTGTAAAGTGAATGGAGCTAATCTTGAATTTCTTTTTTGAGTGGCTTAGGTTTTTTTAAGGATTTTGGGTGACTTGATCAAACATGGACATGCATCGGACCTCCTAGAGTAGGCTAGTTAGGCATTTTTGTTCGATTTTTAACTTAGCTAGAGTATGCATGCTATCATCGCCCCAATCCCCCTTTTTGGTTTTCCCTGTCCCAGCGTCCCCCCTTTTTTTTTTTTTTTTTTTTTTTTTTTTTTTTTTTTTTTTTCTCCCCACTTTTGGTTCGATAACCCCCAATCCTTAGGTGATGGTTAAACTGTTTTGCCAGAGATGTGGGCCATTTTTGTTGTGTTTGAATAAAGTCAGCTTTCGTGGGACCCACATCTTTTCGACTGGCAAAACTTTTTATCCGCCACAATTAGTAGTGAGGGGGTTCTTTTTACTAACCACCTTTTACCATTGTATATTTTTCATCCAATATTGTAAATAAGATTTTTATCCCCAACCCCCCCACATCATGTATATATATTTGTAACTTTCGGGTTTTAAGTAGGATGTCCACAGAGTGATTCTGGTATTTTGGTGAAAGAGTCTAGTTAAGTTAACGTTATGTTAGTTAGGTCAACATTAACCCCCACCCCCCTTTTTCGGCCTTGTGCCACATTTTTATTTGTGTAATTTTATTTTATACAATAAAATAAATATTAACTTTACTCTTCGTCTGACTACGTCTTTATCGCTCAAAATTTGTTGGTTCGTATATTGTTATTCTGCACGTTATATTGTTACTATTTTGTTATCACCTTGTTAAATTTGTTATTGCTTATCTTCTTCTTCCCCCGGCACCACTTTTTCAATTACCGGATTTTCTTTTTTTTTTTCTTTTTTTTTCTTTGTTTTTTGGACTGTTATCTTTCTCTCCTCTTGTTATACGCCGGCCATGGCAGCTGCCAGCTGTGTGCCGACGGTTGAGGTGAAGGAAGATGAGGCATTAGGTGGATGGACAAAACCACCAAAAGTAAAAATCGACGTCGTTAAATTTGTCGAAGACGCAAAGAAATGTGTGGAATTTACGACAGAAACTGGGATAAAGTTGGAACAACCGCGGTTACAAGAATTTGCTAAGAGGACTATTTCTCTATTTGTAATAGACCGTAAAACAAAAAAACTAATTAGATCAACGAAAGATGTTGTCACCAAATTAATTTCATCAGCAGGTTTAAGAGCTGAGCGGATTACAAAATGCAAAGGATATAACACATGGGCAGCTCTTTTTAAGACGGAAGAAGAATGCATAGCAATGACAAAAAAAGAAATCATTACCAACGAGTACATTCTGAGAATGGAATACTTAGGAAGGCGAAGAACCACAGTGTCCATTTTTGAAGTTCCTGGTGCTGTCCCCGGGGAATACCTAGCCGCTTTCCTACTTAAGTTTGGGGACATAACCGGAATAGAAGAAGACCATTATAACGGAGTATGGACTTTTGACATTCTGCTTAATGCAGAAGCATTTCTACGTATACCTTACTACCTGGAGGCTGGAGTAGAGAAGCTGCCAATCGTGGTCGCAGGCAGAAGACCAGCATGTTGGATATGTGGGGAAGTCGGCCATCTAACTTACACATGCCCCAAAAGGAAGCCAGCTGTAAAAGTTATCCCTACAAATGACCGGAAAATAGGTTATGTAGAACCTAAGGACAATTCCCAGACACCAGCAGAAGAGAAAAAAGAAATCACACCTGAGGAGTTTGAAAAAACTTTTAATTCAGAGCAACAATCCCCCAAAAAGAAGGACAACTGGACACTCATCCCTCTTTCAAAAAAATCCCCACCCAAGACTTATGCTAAGTCCCTCTCTAAAGAAGAGAAAATTGAAATTAGAACAAGTAAAGACCCAGGGGGCAATAAATTCAAAACCCTACTGAAACTAAAAGAAACTCTTGATGAGAAAAGGAGAAAATCGGAGGAGAAAGAGTTCCCTGAATCCCTTTTCCCTGAAAAACCGACCTCAAAAGAAAAGCAAATCCCTCGCAAAGCCCCCCCTCTTACTAAAGCTTCTCTGCCCCATAGAGACACCAAAATGACATCTCTAGGTTCCCCCTCCAAAAAGACCCCCAAACCGTCACCATTCTGCTCGCCAAACAACACGCCCAAGAACACCCCTCCCCCTTCTCCAATGAAAACAGACATGCCCCCTCCTCCCCCCTCAGATAAGAAAAGACATAGAAGCCCCTCTGTAGAGACTGAATCGAGAAAAAAAAAACAACAACCCTTCTTTAATGGGAAGGACGTGTGAAAAATCACAGCAGAAGTAGAGACCATAATGAAGTCCCATAGCAGGAAAGAATACAGAAACCTCCTCGCTTTCAAATCATACCAAAAAAAAGACATTACTAACCCTGAAAATTTTAAAACAAACCACATACTAACAGTTGTCAGGAAACGCGAGGAGGCCAAAGGTCTATGGACTATGCTGGAGGAAGCAAACTCTGCTTTCAACCTTTATCCTCCAGCAGCCTATTTCAACGACACCGAATTAATCGAAATTAGAAAACGATGTGTTGGACGGGTCCCCATCAAACTCCATCCTTCACTTTATAGGGCAGTTAAACTAACCTTCCCCCTAGACATCGGCGGTCTGTCCCCTGACGGGTCTATCACCACTGAGATGACCACTGGATCATTGGGGACAGCTGTCGGTGTCTTGACACCGTCTATGTTTGATTAGGTTTCTCAACCCTAAGTAACTCAAGATGGCTTCCTTAAGATTAGCTAGTTTAAATGTCCGAGGGTTGAGGGACGCCTCTCGTAAACTTCGAGTTGCACGCGACCTTCAACGCCTTGGTGTGGATATTTGTTGTATACAGGAAACTCACTTCATTCCTAGTGATTATCAGGGTGTGCTCCTTAGAGACTTTCAGCTCTATTCAGCACATTATGATACCCATGCAAGGGGGGTTACTTGGCTAGTTAAGCGCACTCTTGATGCGTCGTGTGACTCTATTTATGCAGATCCAGAGGGAAGATTACTCGTTCTAGATGTTACCGTAAAGGATGTGGCATTTCGTTTTATTGGGGTTTATGCGCCCAATAACCATGCTGAGCTAGTTTCCTTTTTTCGGCGAATCGAGCCTTTCATGAATTCGTCTCGACGGTTAGTTTTAGCGGGAGACTGGAACGCGGTCCTGGATCCCGAATTAGATCGCGGGGTTAATACCAGAAGGGATACTAATCAGAACCGGGATGCTAAAGCGTTTCGTGACTTTGTCGACAAGTTTGATCTTGTCGATAAATTTCGGAACGAAAAACCCGGGGATTTAGCATGGACTTGGACAGGTAGACGCGGCTCCGATTCGGTGCAACTTTCGAGTTACATCGATCGGTTCTTAGTTAGGAGAGTCGACTTAGGGCTTTTAGACTGTCCAAGTTTTCATAGTATAGTTTATTCGGACCACAGGCTTGTCCGGGTTCGAGTAAACTTAGATAGTGTTAAACCTAGGATGGCTAGTTACTGGAAGTTCAACACGTCGTTGTTCGATGTGAAGGACTTCCGGGAACAGCTTCTACTAACAATACAGAGGGAATTGACGGGGGCTATCATCGGGAATAAGTGGTGGGGCAACCTTAAAAAAGTCATTAGGTCCTTCGCTGCTGATTTTAGTCGCCGGCTCAAACGTAGTTCTAGAGCAGCGAAAGCGACGCTAGAAGATAGATTAGAAAGGGCGGTGGAGGAGGGGGATAGTGCTAGCTATACTGTAGTTAAGGCTGAACTGGACTCCTTGGATAACAGGGAGGACCAGGGAGTATTAGTTAGGGCTAGATTAAAAAGAGCGCCAAACGAGGCAACAAACATGGCCGCGTCATTGCGTGCGGAGGAGTTTCGACGTTCTGCAGATCGACACATCGCCAGTGTCACATTGCCGGACGGACGAACCGTAACTTCAAACGACAGAATCTTGGAGGGTTTTCGGACTCATTTTCAGGAACTTTTTACCAAGGAGCCCGGTCTGACTATTGAACAGTTTGACACCTATTTAGCCGACTTTTCTCGCCTGGAGGCGACCGAAGCAGCTAGGTGTGAAGGTAGCATAAAAGAGGAAGAAGTCATTGAGGCCTTGAAACAGGTCGGGCTAGACAGGACCCCTGGGATAGATGGTCTGCCCTACGAGGTGTATTTGAGGCTGTCGCCCATTTTTATCCCTTTGCTGACCGTACTTTTTAACTCCTGGTTTAGGAACGGGTGCATACCTCAGTACTTTACCAGGGGGATCATTAAATTGTTACGCAAAGATAAAAATGGAGGGGATGGGATAGGTAATTTCCGGCCCTTAACGATGTTAAACACAGAGTTAAAGATTTTGGCCAAGATCTTAGCAAATCGTCTGCAGATTGTCTTACACCGTCTAATAAGTCCCGAACAGACTTGTTCTGTTAAGGGTCGGACGATTCAAGACAATTTGCACACGATACGCTTGATCGTAGAAAAAGTCGACACAGAAGCCGCGCTGATCAACTTAGATCAGTCCAAAGCATTCGACAGAGTAGACCATCGTTACCTAGAGGCTGTTCTTCGCTCGGCTGGGTTTGGTCCCCAGTTTCGCTCTTGGATTTGCCTCTTGTATGCCAACCCTGGTGCTATGGTAGAAGTGAATGGGGTGAGGTCGAAACCCTTCATGTTAACAAGATCGATCCGTCAAGGTTGTCCGTTATCCCCAATGTTATATGTGCTGGCGCTTGAGCCATATTTGCGCCAGCTTCGGGTGAATCCGGTCCTTCGCGGGATTACTTTGCCAGGTGGCTCTACCCCGGTAAAGTATACCGCCTATGCTGACGACGTGACTGTGCTTGTAACGAGCAGTGCCGAGATTAGAGTCGTTGACATAGAAACAAGTCGGTATGCCAAGGTCACAGGGGCCATAATTAACTACGTTAAGTCTATTGGCTTACGTATCGGTGCCTGGAGGGGTATGCCCCTTCAGGGACCCTTTGGTTGGACTGATGGGCCATGCAAGCTACTCGGCGTCTGGTTTGGCCCCGGTCTCCAGCTGGAGAAAAATTGGTCGGAGGTATTGGAAGCGGTCAAGGTCGCATCTCATTTGTGGGCCTTGAGAAATCTGTCTTTGAAGGGTCGGGCGGAGGTATGCAATTCTCATATCTACCCCCTGATCCTTTACCGTCTATCAGTACTTCCACTCCCGGAAACCACACTAGTTGATCTGGTGCGTGCTCTTTTTGCATTCTTATGGCGCGGAAAGCAAGCCATGGTTACTCGGGAGGTCTGTTACCTGCATCCGTCTGAAGGCGGTCTGGGTATGCCTAGTGTGCTAATACGTAGACACACTCTTAGGCTGATATACCTGGATCGAATGTGTACACCAAGTGAGGGAAACGGTGTCTTCTGGATAGAAGACACTAAGAAAGCCTTTCCGGCTTTGGAGAGTGTGCATTCGGCTAGAGGAGAGGCACACAAGTTGTTCCGAAACGAGTGCCCTTTCTATCGCGAGTGTCGGCAGGCCTTGAGATTTCTTCTACGGGTCCAAGAAAGCCTCTCTGACACCCAGCTGTTGTCTCGCAAGGCGCTATATCGGGCCTTAGTGAGGGGATCCGTTCGAGACGAAAAGATTGAGGAGTTCGGTTTTACGAAGGAGGAGCGCCGCTTAATATGGCCTTGGGCGCCTGGGTCGAGCTGCTTCGATAATTACGAGGCATCACTCACCTGGCTGGTAATACGAAATGCCCTCTGGGTCGGCAAAAGACTTTACGCAGCGGGTTTTACGGAGACACCCAATTGTGTCCGATGCGGAGAATGGGAGGAAGACCTTGATCATGCTTTCTTCCACTGCGCCATTGTTCGACCGTTGTGTGAGTTAGTTGAAGGCTTCACGGTTCGCATGCTGAGCGAGCGGTTTTTTGTGCTGGAGTCGGTTTCCCCGTGCTGCAACTGGGCACCGACCATGAAGAAAGAAGAACGCTATGTTTTTCTGTGTTTACTAGCAGTTATGAGAGGCGTGATTTGGACGACGCGACAGAAGGAGGTTTACGGAGGTGAGACCTTCACTGCTCCCCAGCTTGTCCTCATTTTCAAATATCGATTGAAAATGCGAATTAAGCTGGAGAAGGTGAAACTCACTTCTGTGAATTTCAACGACAGGTGGGTGAAAGTTTCGCGATTGTGTAAAGTGAATGGAGCTAATCTTGAATTTCTTTTTTGAGTGGCTTAGGTTTTTTAAGGATTTTGGGTGACTTGATCAAACATAGACATGCATCGGACCTCCTAGAGTAGGCTAGTTAGGCATTTTTGTTCGATTTTTAACTTAGCTAGAGTATGCATGCTATCATCGCCCCAATCCCCTTTTTTGTTTTTCCCTGTCCCAGCGTCCCCCCCCTTTTTTTTTTTTTTTTTTTTTTTTTTTTACCCACTTTTGGTTCGATAACCCCCAATCCCGGCCCCTTAGGTGATGGATAAACTGTTTTGCCAGAGATGTGGGCCATTTTTGTTGTGTTTGAATAAAGTCAGTTTTCGTGGGACCCACATTTTTTCGACTGGCAAAACTTTTTATCCGCCACAATCAGTAGTGAGGGGGTTCTTTTTACTAACCACCTTTTAGCATTGTATATTTTTCATCCAATTTTGTAAATAAGATTTTTATCCCCAACCCCCCCACATCATGTATATATATTTGTAACTTTCGGGTTTTAAGTAGGATGTCCACAGAGTGATTCTGGTATTTTGGTGAAAGAGTCTAGTTAAGTTAACGTTATGTTAGTTAGGTCAACATTAACCCCCATCCCCTTTTTCGGCCTTGTGCCACATTTTTATTTGTGTAATTTTATTTTATACAATAAAATAAATATTAACTTTACCCTTCGTCTGACTACGTCTTTATCGCTCAAAATTTGTTGGTTCGTATATTGTTATTCTGCACGTTATATTGTTAATATTTTGTTATCACCTTGTTAAATTTGTTATTGCTTATCTTCTTCTTCCCCCGGCACCACTTTTTCAATTACCGGATTCTTTTTTTTTTCTTTTTTTTTCTTTGGACTGTTATCTTTCTCTCCTCTTGTTATACGCCGGCCATGGCAGCTGCTAGCTGTGTGCCGACGGTTGAGGTGAAGGAAGATGAGGCATTAGGTGGATGGACAAAACCACCAAAAGTAAAAATCGACGTCGTTAAATTTGTCGAAGACGCAAAGAAATGTGTGGAATTTACGACAGAAACTGGGATAAAGTTGGAACAACCGCGGTTACAAGAATTTGCTAAAAGGACTATTTCTCTATTTGTAATAGACCGTAAAACAAAAAAACTAATTAGATCAACGAAAGATGTTGTCACCAAATTAATTTCATCAGCAGGTTTAAGAGCTGAGCGGATTACAAAATGCAAAGGATATAACACATGGGCAGCTCTTTTTAAGACGGAAGAAGAATGCATAGCAATGACAAAAAAAGAAATCATTACCAACGAGTACGTTCTGAGAATGGAATACTTAGGAAGGCGAAGAACGACAGTGTCCATTTTTGAAGTTCCTGGTGCTGTCCCCGGGGAATACCTAGCCGCTTTCTTACTTTAGTTTGGGGACATAACCGGAATAGAAGAGGACCACTATAATGGAGTTTGGACTTTCGACATTCTGCTTAATGCAGAAGCATTTCTACGTATACCTTACTACCTGGAGGCTGGAGTAGAGAAGCTGCCAATCGTGGTCGCAGGTAGAAGACCAGCATGTTGGATATGTGGGGAAGTCGGCCATCTCACTTACACATGCCCCAAAAGGAAGCCAGCCGTAAAAGTTATCCCTACAAATGAACGGAAAATAGGTTATGTAGAACCTAAGGACAATTCCCAGACACCAGCAGAAGAGAAAAATGAAATAACACCTGAGGAGTTTGAAAAGACTTTCAATTCAGAAAAACAATCCCCCAAAAAGAAGGACAACTGGACACTCATCCCTCTTTCAAAAAAATCCCCACCCAAGACTTATGCTAAGTCCCTCTCTAAAGAAGAGAAAATTGAAATTAGGACAAGTAAAGACCCAGGGGGCAATAAATTCAAAACCCTACTGAAACTAAAAGAAACTCTTGATGAGAAAAGGAGAAAATCTGAGGAGAAAGAGTTCCCTGAATCCCTTTTCCCTGAAAAACCGACCTCAAAAGAAAAGCAAATCCCTCGCAAAGCCCCCCCTCTTACTAAAGCTCCTCTGCCCCATAGAGACACCAAAATGACATCTCTAGGTTCTCCCTCCAAAAAGACCCCCAAACCGTCACCATTCTGCTCGCCAAACAACACGCCCAAGAACACCCCTCCCCCTTCTCCAATGAAAACAGACATGCCCCCTCCTCCCCCCTCAGATAAGAAAAGACATAGAAGCCCCTCTGTAGAGGCTGAATCAAGAAAAAAAAAACAACAACCCTTCTTTAATGGGAAAGATGTGTGCAAAATAACGGCAGAAGTAGAGACCATAATGAAGTCCCATAGCAGGAAAGATTACAGAAACCTCCTCGCTTTCAAATCATACCAAAAAAAAGACATTACTAACCCTGAAAATTTTAAAACAAACCACATACTAACAGTTGTCAGGAAACGCGAGGAGGCCAAAGGACTATGGACTATGCTGGAGGAAGCAAACTCTGCTTTCAACCTTTATCCTCCAGCAGCCTATTTCAACGACACCGAATTAATTGAAATTAGAAAACGATGTGTTGGACGGGTCCCCATCAAACTCCATCCTTCACTTTATAGGGCAGTTAAACTAACCTTCCCCCTAGACATCGGCGGTCTGTCCCCTGACGGGTCTATCACCACTGAGATGACCACTGGATCATTGGGGACAGCTGTCGGTGTCTTGACACCGTCTATGTTTGATTAGGTTTCTCAACCCTAAGTAACTCAAGATGGCTTCCTTAAGATTAGCTAGTTTAAATGTCCGAGGGTTGAGGGACGCCTCTCGTAAACTTCGAGTTGCACGCGACCTTCAACGCCTTGGTGTGGATATTTGTTGTATACAGGAAACTCACTTCATTCCTAGTGATTATCAGGGTGTGCTCCTTAGAGACTTTCAGCTCTATTCAGCACATTATGATACCCATGCAAGGGGGGTTACTTGGCTAGTTAAGCGCACTCTTGATGCGTCGTGTGACCCTATTTATGCAGATCCAGAGGGAAGATTACTCGTTCTAGATGTTACCGTAAAGGATGTGGCATTTCGTTTTATTGGGGTTTATGCGCCCAATAACCATGCTGAGCTAGTTTCCTTTTTTCGGCGAATCGAGCCTTTCATGAATTCGTCTCGACGGTTAGTTTTAGCGGGAGACTGGAACGCGGTCCTGGATCCCGAATTAGATCGCGGGGTTAATACCAGAAGGGATACTAATCAGAACCGGGATGCTAAAGCGTTTCGAGACTTTGTCGACAAGTTTGATCTTGTCGATAAATTTCGGAACGAAAAACCCGGGGATTTAGCATGGACTTGGACAGGTAGACGCGGCTCCGATTCGGTGCAACTTTCGAGTTACATCGATCGGTTCTTAGTTAGGAGAGTCGACTTAGGGCTTTTAGACTGTCCAAGTTTTCATAGTATAGTTTATTCGGACCACAGGCTTGTCCGGGTTCGAGTAAACTTAGATAGTGTTAAACCTAGGATGGCTAGTTACTGGAAGTTCAACACGTCGTTGTTCGATGTGAAGGACTTCCGGGAACAGCTTCTACTAACAATACAGAGGGAATTGACGGGGGCTATCATCGGGAATAAGTGGTGGGGCAACCTTAAAAAAGTCATTAGGTCCTTCGCTGCTGATTTTAGTCGCCGGCTCAAACGTAGTTCTAGAGCAGCGAAAGCGACGCTAGAAGATAGATTAGAAAGGGCGGTGGAGGAGGGGGATAGTGCTAGCTATACTGTAGTTAAGGCTGAACTGGACTCCTTGGATAACAGGGAGGACCAGGGAGTATTAGTTAGGGCTAGATTAAAAAGAGCGCCAAACGAGGCAACAAACATGGCCGCGTCATTGCGTGCGGAGGAGTTTCGACGTTCTGCAGATCGACACATCGCCAGTGTCACATTGCCGGACGGACGAACCGTAACTTCAAACGACGGAATCTTGGAGGGTTTTCGGACTCATTTTCAGGAACTTTTTACCAAGGAGCCCGGTCTGACTATTGAACAGTTTGACACCTATTTAGCCGACTTTTCTCGCCTGGAGGCGACCGAAGCAGCTAGGTGTGAAGGTAGCATAAAAGAGGAAGAAGTCATTGAGGCCTTGAAACAGGTCGGGCTAGACAGGACCCCTGGGATAGATGGTCTGCCCTACGAGGTGTATTTGAGGCTGTCGCCCATTTTTATCCCTTTGCTGACCGTACTTTTTAACTCCTGGTTTAGGAACGGGTGCATACCTCAGTACTTTACCAGGGGGATCATTAAATTGTTACGCAAAGATAAAAATGGAGGGGATGGGATAGGTAATTTCCGGCCCTTAACGATGTTAAACACAGAGTTAAAGATTTTGGCCAAGATCTTAGCAAATCGTCTGCAGATTGTCTTACACCGTCTAATAAGTCCCGAACAGACTTGTTCTGTTAAGGGTCGGACGATTCAAGACAATTTGCACACGATACGCTTGATCGTAGAAAAAGTCGACACAGAAGCCGCGCTGATCAACTTAGATCAGTCCAAAGCATTCGACAGAGTAGACCATCGTTACCTAGAGGCTGTTCTTCGCTCGGCTGGGTTTGGTCCCCAGTTTCGCTCTTGGATTTGCCTCTTGTATGCCAACCCTGGTGCTATGGTAGAAGTGAATGGGGTGAGGTCGAAACCCTTCATGTTAACAAGATCGATCCGTCAAGGTTGTCCGTTATCCCCAATGTTATATGTGCTGGCGCTTGAGCCATATTTGCGCCAGCTTCGGGTGAATCCGGTCCTTCGCGGGATTACTTTGCCAGGTGGCTCTACCCCGGTAAAGTATACCGCCTATGCTGACGACGTGACTGTGCTTGTAACGAGCAGTGCCGAGATTAGAGTCGTTGACATAGAAACAAGTCGGTATGCCAAGGTCACAGGGGCCATAATTAACTACGTTAAGTCTATTGGCTTACGTATCGGTGCCTGGAGGGGTATGCCCCTTCAGGGACCCTTTGGTTGGACTGATGGGCCATGCAAGCTACTCGGCGTCTGGTTTGGCCCCGGTCTCCAGCTGGAGAAAAATTGGTCGGAGGTATTGGAAGCGGTCAAGGTCGCATCTCATTTGTGGGCCTTGAGAAATCTGTCTTTGAAGGGTCGGGCGGAGGTATGCAATTCTCATATCTACCCCCTGATCCTTTACCGTCTATCAGTACTTCCACTCCCGGAAACCACACTAGTTGATCTGGTGCGTGCTCTTTTTGCATTCTTATGGCGCGGAAAGCAAGCCATGGTTACTCGGGAGGTCTGTTACCTGCATCCGTCTGAAGGCGGTCTGGGTATGCCTAGTGTGCTAATACGTAGACACACTCTTAGGCTGATATACCTGGATCGAATGTGTACACCAAGTGAGGGAAACGGTGTCTTCTGGATAGAAGACACTAAGAAAGCCTTTCCGGCTTTGGAGAGTGTGCATTCGGCTAGAGGAGAGGCACACAAGTTGTTCCGAAACGAGTGCCCTTTCTATCGCGAGTGTCGGCAGGCCTTGAGATTTCTTCTACGGGTCCAAGAAAGCCTCTCTGACACCCAGCTGTTGTCTCGCAAGGCGCTATATCGGGCCTTAGTGAGGGGATCCGTTCGAGACGAAAAGATTGAGGAGTTCGGTTTTACGAAAAAGGAGCGCCGCTTAATATGGCCTTGGGCGCCTGGGTCGAGCTGCTTCGATAATTACGAGGCATCACTCACCTGGCTGGTAATACGAAATGCCCTCTGGGTCGGCAAAAGACTTTACGCAGCGGGTTTTACGGAGACACCCAATTGTGTCCGATGCGGAGAATGGGAGGAAGACCTTGATCATGCTTTCTTCCACTGCGCCATTGTTCGACCGTTGTGTGAGTTAGTTGAAGGCTTCACGGTTTGCGTGCTGAGCGAGCGGTTTTTTGTGCTGGAGTCGGTTTCCCCGTGCTGCAACTGGGCACCGACCATGAAGAAAGAAGAACGCTATGTTTTTCTGTGTTTATTAGCAGTTATGAGAGGCGTGATTTGGACGACGCGACAGAAGGAGGTTTACGGAGGTGAGACCTTCACTGCTCCCCAGCTTGTCCTCATTTTCAAATATCGATTGAAAATGCGAATTAAGCTGGAGAAGGTGAAACTCACTTCTGTGAATTTCAACGACAGGTGGGTGAAAGTTTCGCGATTGTGTAAAGTGAATGGAGCTAATCTTGAATTTCTTTTTTGAGTGGCTTAGGTTTTTTTAAGGATTTTGGGTGACTTGATCAAACATAGACATGCATCGGACCTCCTAGAGTAGGCTAGTTAGGCATTTCTGTTCGATTTTTAACTTAGCTAGAGTATGCATGCTATCATCGCCCCAATCCCCCTTTTTGGTTTTCCCTGTCCCAGCGTCCCCCCCCTTTTTTTTTTTTTTTTTTTTTTTTTTTTTTTTTCTCCCCACTTTTGGTTCGATAACCCCCAATCCCGGCCCCTTAGGTGATGGATAAACTGTTTTGCCAGAGATGTGGGCCATTTTTGTGGTGTTTGAATAAAGTCAGTTTTCGTGGGACCCACATTTTTTCGACTGGCAAAACTTTTTATCCGCCACAATCAGTAGTGAGGGGGTTCTTTTTACTAACCACCTTTTAGCATTGTATATTTTTCATCCAATTTTGTAAATAAGATTTTTATCCCCAACCCCCCCACATCATGTATATATATTTGTAACTTTCGGGTTTTAAGTAGGATGTCCACAGAGTGATTCTGGTATTTTGGTGAAAGAGTCTAGTTAAGTTAACGTTATGTTAGTTAGGTCAACATTAACCCCCATCCCCTTTTTCGGCCTTGTGCCACATTTTTATTTGTGTAATTTTATTTTATACAATAAAATAAATATTAACTTTACCCTTCGTCTGACTACGTCTTTATCGCTCAAAATTTGTTGGTTCGTATATTGTTATTCTGCACGTTATATTGTTAATATTTTGTTATCACCTTGTTAAATTTGTTATTGCTTATCTTCTTCTTCCCCCGGCACCACTTTTTCAATTACCGGATTCTTTTTTTTTTTTTTTTTCTTTTTTTTTTTTTCTTTTTTTTTGGACTGTTATCTTTCTCTCCTCTTGTTATACGCCGGCCATGGCAACTGCCAGCTGTGTGCCGACGGTTGAGGTGAAGGAAGATGAGGCATTAGGTGGATGGACAAAACCACCAAAAGTAAAAATCGACGTCGTTAAATTTGTCGAAGACGCAAAGAAATGTGTGGAATTTACGACAGAAACTGGGATAAAGTTGGAACAACCGCGGTTACAAGAATTTGCTAAAAGGACTATTTCTCTATTTGTAATAGACCGTAAAACAAAAAAACTAATTAGATCAACGAAAGATGTTGTCACCAAATTAATTTCATCAGCAGGTTTAAGAGCTGAGCGGATTACAAAATGCAAAGGATATAACACATGGGCAGCTCTTTTTAAGACGGAAGAAGAATGCATAGCAATGACAAAAAAAGAAATTATTACCAACGAGTACGTTCTGAGAATGGAATACCTAGGAAGGCGAAGAACTACAGTGTCCATTTTTGAAGTTCCTGGTGCTGTCCCCGGAGAATACCTAGCCGCTTTCTTACTTAAGTTTGGGGACATAACCGGAATAGAAGAAGACCATTATAACGGAGTATGGACTTTCGACATTCTGCTTAATGCAGAAGCATTTCTACGCATACCTTACTACCTGGAGGCTGGAGTAGAGAAGCTGCCAATCGTGGTCGCAGGTAGAAGACCAGCATGTTGGATATGTGGGGAAGTCGGCCATCTCACTTACACATGCCCCAAAAGGAAGCCAGCCGTAAAAGTTATTCCTACAAATGAACGGAAAATAGGTTATGTAGAACCTAAGGACAATTCCCAGACACCAGCAGAAGAGAAGAATGAAATAACACCTGAGGAGTTTGAAAAGACTTTCAATTCAGAAAAACAATCCCCCAAAAAGAAGGACAATTGGACACTCATCCCTCTTTCAAAAAAATCCCCACCCAAGACTTATGCTAAGTCCCTCTCTAAAGAAGAGAAAATTGAAATTAGAACAAGTAAAGACCCAGGGGGCAATAAATACAAAACCCTACTGAAACTAAAAGAAACTCTTGATAAGAAAAGGAGAAAATCGGAGGAGAAAGAGTTCCCTGAATCCCTTTTCCCTGAAAAACCGACCTCAAAAGAAAAGCAAATCCCTCGCAAAGCCCCCCTCTTACTAAAGCTCCTCTGCCCCATAGAGACACCAAAATGACATCTCTAGGTTCTCCCTCCAAAAAGACCCCCAAACCGTCACCATTCTGCTCGCCAAACAACACGCCCAAGAACACCCCTCCCCCTTCTCCAATGAAAACAGACATGCCCCCTCCTCCCCCCTCAGATAAGAAAAGACATAGAAGCCCCTCTGTAGAGGCTGAATCCAGAAAAAAAAAACAACAACCCTTCTTTAATGGGAAAGATGTGTGCAAAATAACGGCAGAAGTAGAGACCATAATGAAGTCCCATAGCAGGAAAGATTACAGAAACCTCCTCGCTTTCAAATCATACCAAAAAAAAGACATTACTAACCCTGAAAATTTTAAAACAAACCACATACTAACAGTTGTCAGGAAACGCGAGGAGGCCAAAGGACTATGGACTATGCTGGAGGAAGCAAACTCTGCTTTCAACCTTTATCCTCCAGCAGCCTATTTCAACGACACCGAATTAATTGAAATTAGAAAACGATGTGTTGGACGGGTCCCCATCAAACTCCATCCTTCACTTTATAGGGCAGTTAAACTAACCTTCCCCCTAGACATCGGCGGTCTGTCCCCTGACGGGTCTATCACCACTGAAATGACCACTGGATCATTGGGGACAGCTGTCGGTGTCTTGACACCGTCTATGTTTGATTAGGTTTCTCAACCCTAAGTAACTCAAGATGGCTTCCTTAAGATTAGCTAGTTTAAATGTCCGAGGGTTGAGGGACGCCTCTCGTAAACTTCGAGTTGCACGCGACCTTCAACGCCTTGGTGTGGATATTTGTTGTATACAGGAAACTCACTTCATTCCTAGTGATTATCAGGGTGTGCTCCTTAGAGACTTTCAGCTCTATTCAGCACATTATGATACCCATGCAAGGGGGGTTACTTGGCTAGTTAAGCGCACTCTTGATGCGTCGTGTGACCCTATTTATGCAGATCCAGAGGGAAGATTACTCGTTCTAGATGTTATCGTAAAGGATGTGGCATTTCGTTTTATTGGGGTTTATGCGCCCAATAACCATGCTGAGCTAGTTTCCTTTTTTCGGCGAATCGAGCCTTTCATGAATTCGTCTCGACGGTTAGTTTTAGCGGGAGACTGGAACGCGGTCCTGGATCCCGAATTAGATCGCGGGGTTAATACCAGAAGGGATACTAATCAGAACCGGGATGCTAAAGCGTTTCGAGACTTTGTCGACAAGTTTGATCTTGTCGATAAATTTCGGAACGAAAAACCCGGGGATTTAGCATGGACTTGGACAGGTAGACGCGGCTCCGATTCGGTGCAACTTTCGAGTTACATCGATCGGTTCTTAGTTAGGAGAGTCGACTTAGGGCTTTTAGACTGTCCAAGTTTTCATAGTATAGTTTATTCGGACCACAGGCTTGTCCGGGTTCGAGTAAACTTAGATAGTGTTAAACCTAGGATGGCTAGTTACTGGAAGTTCAACACGTCGTTGTTCGATGTGAAGGACTTCCGGGAACAGCTTCTACTAACAATACAGAGGGAATTGACGGGGGCTATCATCGGGAATAAGTGGTGGGGCAACCTTAAAAAAGTCATTAGGTCCTTCGCTGCTGATTTTAGTCGCCGGCTCAAACGTAGTTCTAGAGCAGCGAAAGCGACGCTAGAAGATAGATTAGAAAGGGCGGTGGAGGAGGGGGATAGTGCTAGCTATACTGTAGTTAAGGCTGAACTGGACTCCTTGGATAACAGGGAGGACCAGGGAGTATTAGTTAGGGCTAGATTAAAAAGAGCGCCAAACGAGGCAACAAACATGGCCGCGTCATTGCGTGCGGAGGAGTTTCGACGTTCTGCAGATCGACACATCGCCAGTGTCACATTGCCGGACGGACGAACCGTAACTTCAAACGACGGAATCTTGGAGGGTTTTCGGACTCATTTTCAGGAACTTTTTACCAAGGAGCCCGGTCTGACTATTGAACAGTTTGACACCTATTTAGCCGACTTTTCTCGCCTGGAGGCGACCGAAGCAGCTAGGTGTGAAGGTAGCATAAAAGAGGAAGAAGTCATTGAGGCCTTGAAACAGGTCGGGCTAGACAGGACCCCTGGGATAGATGGTCTGCCCTACGAGGTGTATTTGAGGCTGTCGCCCATTTTTATCCCTTTGCTGACCGTACTTTTTAACTCCTGGTTTAGGAACGGGTGCATACCTCAGTACTTTACCAGGGGGATCATTAAATTGTTACGCAAAGATAAAAATGGAGGGGATGGGATAGGTAATTTCCGGCCCTTAACGATGTTAAACACAGAGTTAAAGATTTTGGCCAAGATCTTAGCAAATCGTCTGCAGATTGTCTTACACCGTCTAATAAGTCCCGAACAGACTTGTTCTGTTAAGGGTCGGACGATTCAAGACAATTTGCACACGATACGCTTGATCGTAGAAAAAGTCGACACAGAAGCCGCGCTGATCAACTTAGATCAGTCCAAAGCATTCGACAGAGTAGACCATCGTTACCTAGAGGCTGTTCTTCGCTCGGCTGGGTTTGGTCCCCAGTTTCGCTCTTGGATTTGCCTCTTGTATGCCAACCCTGGTGCTATGGTAGAAGTGAATGGGGTGAGGTCGAAACCCTTCATGTTAACAAGATCGATCCGTCAAGGTTGTCCGTTATCCCCAATGTTATATGTGCTGGCGCTTGAGCCATATTTGCGCCAGCTTCGGGTGAATCCGGTCCTTCGCGGGATTACTTTGCCAGGTGGCTCTACCCCGGTAAAGTATACCGCCTATGCTGACGACGTGACTGTGCTTGTAACGAGCAGTGCCGAGATTAGAGTCGTTGACATAGAAACAAGTCGGTATGCCAAGGTCACAGGGGCCATAATTAACTACGTTAAGTCTATTGGCTTACGTATCGGTGCCTGGAGGGGTATGCCCCTTCAGGGACCCTTTGGTTGGACTGATGGGCCATGCAAGCTACTCGGCGTCTGGTTTGGCCCCGGTCTCCAGCTGGAGAAAAATTGGTCGGAGGTATTGGAAGCGGTCAAGGTCGCATCTCATTTGTGGGCCTTGAGAAATCTGTCTTTGAAGGGTCGGGCGGAGGTATGCAATTCTCATATCTACCCCCTGATCCTTTACCGTCTATCAGTACTTCCACTCCCGGAAACCACACTAGTTGATCTGGTGCGTGCTCTTTTTGCATTCTTATGGCGCGGAAAGCAAGCCATGGTTACTCGGGAGGTCTGTTACCTGCATCCGTCTGAAGGTGGTCTGGGTATGCCTAGTGTGCTAATACGTAGACACACTCTTAGGCTGATATACCTGGATCGAATGTGTACACCAAGTGAGGGAAACGGTGTCTTCTGGATAGAAGACACTAAGAAAGCCTTTCCGGCTTTGGAGAGTGTGCATTCGGCTAGAGGAGAGGCACACAAGTTGTTCCGAAACGAGTGCCCTTTCTATCGCGAGTGTCGGCAGGCCTTGAGATTTCTTCTACGGGTCCAAGAAAGCCTCTCTGACACCCAGCTGTTGTCTCGCAAGGCGCTATATCGGGCCTTAGTGAGGGGATCCGTTCGAGACGAAAAGATTGAGGAGTTCGGTTTTACGAAGGAGGAGCGCCGCTTAATATGGCCTTGGGCGCCTGGGTCGAGCTGCTTCGATAATTACGAGGCATCACTCACCTGGCTGGTAATACGAAATGCCCTCTGGGTCGGCAAAAGACTTTACGCAGCGGGTTTTACGGAGACACCCAATTGTGTCCGATGCGGAGAATGGGAGGAAGACCTTGATCATGCTTTCTTCCACTGCGCCATTGTTCGACCGTTGTGTGAGTTAGTTGAAGGCTTCACGGTTTGCATGCTGAGCGAGCGGTTTTTTGTGCTGGAGTCGGTTTCCCCGTGCTGCAACTGGGCACCGACCATGAAGAAAGAAGAACGCTATGTTTTTCTGTGTTTATTAGCAGTTATGAGAGGCGTGATTTGGACGACGCGACAGAAGGAGGTTTACGGAGGTGAGACCTTCACTGCTCCCCAGCTTGTCCTCATTTTCAAATATCGATTGAAAATGCGAATTAAGCTGGAGAAGGTGAAACTCACTTCTGTGAATTTCAACGACAGGTGGGTGAAAGTTTCGCGATTGTGTAAAGTGAATGGAGCTAATCTTGAATTTCTTTTTTGAGTGGCTTAGGTTTTTTTAAGGATTTTGGGTGACTTGATCAAACATAGACATGCATCGGACCTCCTAGAGTAGGCTAGTTAGGCATTTCTGTTCGATTTTTAACTTAGCTAGAGTATGCATGCTATCATCGCCCCAATCCCCCTTTTTGGTTTTCCCTGTCCCAGCGTCCCCCCCCTTTTTTTTTTTTTTTTTTTTTTTTTTTTTTTTCTCCCCACTTTTGGTTCGATAACCCCCAATCCCGGCCCCTTAGGTGATGGATAAACTGTTTTGCCAGAGATGTGGGCCATTTTTGTGGTGTTTGAATAAAGTCAGTTTTCGTGGGACCCACATTTTTTCGACTGGCAAAACTTTTTATCCGCCACAATCAGTAGTGAGGGGGTTCTTTTTACTAACCACCTTTTAGCATTGTATATTTTTCATCCAATTTTGTAAATAAGATTTTTATCCCCAACCCCCCCCACATCATGTATATATTTGTAACTTTCGGGTTTTAAGTAGGATGTCCACAGAGTGATTCTGGTATTTTGGTGAAAGAGTCTAGTTAAGTTAACGTTATGTTAGTTAGGTCAACATTAACCCCCATCCCCTTTTTCGGCCTTGTGCCACATTTTTATTTGTGTAATTTTATTTTATACAATAAAATAAATATTAACTTTACTCTTCGTCTGACTACGACTTTATCGCTCAAAATTTGTTGGTTCGTATATTGTTATTCTGCGCGTTATATTGTTAATATTTTGTTATCACCTTGTTAAATTTGTTATTGCTTATCTTCTTCTTCCCCCGGCACCTCTTTTTCAATTACCGGATTCTTTTTTTTTCTTTTTTTTTGGACTGTTATCTTTCTCTCCTCTTGTTATACGCCGGCCATGGCATCTGCTAGCTGTTTGCCGACGGTTGAGGTGAAGGAAGATGAGGCATTAGGTGGATGGACAAAACCACCAAAAGTAAAAATCGACGTGGTTAAATTTGTCGAAGACGCAAAGAAATGCGTTGAATTTACAACAGAAACGGGTATAAAGTTGGAACAACCGCGGTTACAGGAATTTGCTAAGAGGACTATTTCTCTATTTGTAATAGACCGCAAAACAAAAAACTAATAAGGTCAACGAAAGATGTTGTCACCAAATTAATTGCATCAGCAGGTTTAAGAGCTGAGCGGATTACAAAATGTAAAGGATACAACACATGGGCAGCTCTGTTTAAGACGGAAGACGAATGCGTAGCTATGACAAAAAAAGAAATTATTACCAACGAGTACGTTCTGAGGATGGAATACTTAGGAAGGCGAAGAACTACAGTGTCCATTTTTGAAGTTCCTGGTGCTGTCCCCGGGGAATACCTAGCCGCTTTCTTACTTAAGTTTGGGGACATAACCGGAATAGAAGAGGGCCACTATAATGGAGTATGGACTTTCGACATTCTGCTTAATGCAGAAGCATTTCTACGTATACCATACTACCTGGAGGCTGGAGTAGAGAAGCTGCCAATCGTGGTCGCAGGTAGAAGACCAGCATGTTGGATATGTGGGGAAGTCGGCCATCTCACTTACACATGCCCCAAAAGGAAGCCAGCTGTAAAAATTATCACTACAAATGAACGGAAAATAGGTTATGTAGAACCTAAGGACAATTCCCAGACACCAGCAGAAGAGAAAAAAGAAATCACACCTGAGGAGTTTGAAAAGACTTTTAATTCAGAAAAACAATCCCCCAAAAAGAAGGACAACTGGACACTCATCCCTCTTTCAAAAAAATCCCCACCCAAGACTTATGCTAAGTCCCTCTCTAAAGAAGAGAAAATTGAAATTAGGACAAGTAAAGACCCAGGGGGCAATAAATTTAAAACCCTACTGAAACTAAAAGAGACTCTTGATGAGAAAAGGAGAAAATCTGAGGAGAAAGAGTTCCCTGAATCCCTTTTCCCTGAAAAACCGACCTCAAAAGAAAAGCAAATCCCTCGCAAAGCCCCCCCCCCCTTACTAAAGCTTCTCTGCCCCATAGAGACACCAAAATGACATCTCTAGGTTCCCCCTCCAAAAAGACCCCCAAACCGTCACCATTCTGCTCGCCAAACAACACGCCCAAGAACACCCCTCCCCCTTCTCCAATGAAAACAGACATGCCCCCTCCTCCCCCCTCAGATAAGAAAAGACATAGAAGCCCCTCTGTAGAGGCTGAATCCAGAAAAAAAAAACAACAACCCTTCTTTAATGGGAAAGATGTGTGCAAAATAACGGCAGAAGTAGAGACCATAATGAAGTCCCATAGCAGGAAAGATTACAGAAACCTCCTCGCTTTCAAATCATACCAAAAAAAAGACATTACTAACCCTGAAAATTTTAAAACAAACCACATACTAACAGTTGTCAGGAAACGCGAGGAGGCCAAAGGACTATGGACTATGCTGGAGGAAGCAAACTCTGCTTTCAACCTTTATCCTCCAGCAGCCTATTTCAACGACACCGAATTAATTGAAATTAGAAAACGATGTGTTGGACGGGTCCCCATCAAACTCCATCCTTCACTTTATAGGGCAGTTAAACTAACCTTCCCCCTAGACATCGGCGGTCTGTCCCCTGACGGGTCTATCACCACTGAAATGACCACTGGATCATTGGGGACAGCTGTCGGTGTCTTGACACCGTCTATGTTTGATTAGGTTTCTCAACCCTAAGTAACTCAAGATGGCTTCCTTAAGATTAGCTAGTTTAAATGTCCGAGGGTTGAGGGACGCCTCTCGTAAACTTCGAGTTGCACGCGACCTTCAACGCCTTGGTGTGGATATTTGTTGTATACAGGAAACTCACTTCATTCCTAGTGATTATCAGGGTGTGCTCCTTAGAGACTTTCAGCTCTATTCAGCACATTATGATACCCATGCAAGGGGGGTTACTTGGCTAGTTAAGCGCACTCTTGATGCGTCGTGTGACCCTATTTATGCAGATCCAGAGGGAAGATTACTCGTTCTAGATGTTACCGTAAAGGATGTGGCATTTCGTTTTATTGGGGTTTATGCGCCCAATAACCATGCTGAGCTAGTTTCCTTTTTTCGGCGAATCGAGCCTTTCATGAATTCGTCTCGACGGTTAGTTTTAGCGGGAGACTGGAACGCGGTCCTGGATCCCGAATTAGATCGCGGGGTTAATACCAGAAGGGATACTAATCAGAACCGGGATGCTAAAGCGTTTCGAGACTTTGTCGACAAGTTTGATCTTGTCGATAAATTTCGGAACGAAAAACCCGGGGATTTAGCATGGACTTGGACAGGTAGACGCGGCTCCGATTCGGTGCAACTTTCGAGTTACATCGATCGGTTCTTAGTTAGGAGAGTCGACTTAGGGCTTTTAGACTGTCCAAGTTTTCATAGTATAGTTTATTCGGACCACAGGCTTGTCCGGGTTCGAGTAAACTTAGATAGTGTTAAACCTAGGATGGCTAGTTACTGGAAGTTCAACACGTCGTTGTTCGATGTGAAGGACTTCCGGGAACAGCTTCTACTAACAATACAGAGGGAATTGACGGGGGCTATCATCGGGAATAAGTGGTGGGGCAACCTTAAAAAAGTCATTAGGTCCTTCGCTGCTGATTTTAGTCGCCGGCTCAAACGTAGTTCTAGAGCAGCGAAAGCGACGCTAGAAGATAGATTAGAAAGGGCGGTGGAGGAGGGGGATAGTGCTAGCTATACTGTAGTTAAGGCTGAACTGGACTCCTTGGATAACAGGGAGGACCAGGGAGTATTAGTTAGGGCTAGATTAAAAAGAGCGCCAAACGAGGCAACAAACATGGCCGCGTCATTGCGTGCGGAGGAGTTTCGACGTTCTGCAGATCGACACATCGCCAGTGTCACATTGCCGGACGGACGAACCGTAACTTCAAACGACGGAATCTTGGAGGGTTTTCGGACTCATTTTCAGGAACTTTTTACCAAGGAGCCCGGTCTGACTATTGAACAGTTTGACACCTATTTAGCCGACTTTTCTCGCCTGGAGGCGACCGAAGCAGCTAGGTGTGAAGGTAGCATAAAAGAGGAAGAAGTCATTGAGGCCTTGAAACAGGTCGGGCTAGACAGGACCCCTGGGATAGATGGTCTGCCCTACGAGGTGTATTTGAGGCTGTCGCCCATTTTTATCCCTTTGCTGACCGTACTTTTTAACTCCTGGTTTAGGAACGGGTGCATACCTCAGTACTTTACCAGGGGGATCATTAAATTGTTACGCAAAGATAAAAATGGAGGGGATGGGATAGGTAATTTC
This sequence comes from Euprymna scolopes, assembly GCF_053919585.1. NCBI lineage: Eukaryota > Metazoa > Mollusca > Cephalopoda > Sepiida > Sepiolidae > Euprymna > Euprymna scolopes. The sequence goes on from NC_136515.1 coordinate 32,469,748, forward strand.
CGGCCCTTAACGATGTTAAACACAGAGTTAAAGATTTTGGCCAAGATCTTAGCAAATCGTCTGCAGATTGTCTTACACCGTCTAATAAGTCCCGAACAGACTTGTTCTGTTAAGGGTCGGACGATTCAAGACAATTTGCACACGATACGCTTGATCGTAGAAAAAGTCGACACAGAAGCCGCGCTGATCAACTTAGATCAGTCCAAAGCATTCGACAGAGTAGACCATCGTTACCTAGAGGCTGTTCTTCGCTCGGCTGGGTTTGGTCCCCAGTTTCGCTCTTGGATTTGCCTCTTGTATGCCAACCCTGGTGCTATGGTAGAAGTGAATGGGGTGAGGTCGAAACCCTTCATGTTAACAAGATCGATCCGTCAAGGTTGTCCGTTATCCCCAATGTTATATGTGCTGGCGCTTGAGCCATATTTGCGCCAGCTTCGGGTGAATCCGGTCCTTCGCGGGATTACTTTGCCAGGTGGCTCTACCCCGGTAAAGTATACCGCCTATGCTGACGACGTGACTGTGCTTGTAACGAGCAGTGCCGAGATTAGAGTCGTTGACATAGAAACAAGTCGGTATGCCAAGGTCACAGGGGCCATAATTAACTACGTTAAGTCTATTGGCTTACGTATCGGTGCCTGGAGGGGTATGCCCCTTCAGGGACCCTTTGGTTGGACTGATGGGCCATGCAAGCTACTCGGCGTCTGGTTTGGCCCCGGTCTCCAGCTGGAGAAAAATTGGTCGGAGGTATTGGAAGCGGTCAAGGTCGCATCTCATTTGTGGGCCTTGAGAAATCTGTCTTTGAAGGGTCGGGCGGAGGTATGCAATTCTCATATCTACCCCCTGATCCTTTACCGTCTATCAGTACTTCCACTCCCGGAAACCACACTAGTTGATCTGGTGCGTGCTCTTTTTGCATTCTTATGGCGCGGAAAGCAAGCCATGGTTACTCGGGAGGTCTGTTACCTGCATCCGTCTGAAGGTGGTCTGGGTATGCCTAGTGTGCTAATACGTAGACACACTCTTAGGCTGATATACCTGGATCGAATGTGTACACCAAGTGAGGGAAACGGTGTCTTCTGGATAGAAGACACTAAGAAAGCCTTTCCGGCTTTGGAGAGTGTGCATTCGGCTAGAGGAGAGGCACACAAGTTGTTCCGAAACGAGTGCCCTTTCTATCGCGAGTGTCGGCAGGCCTTGAGATTTCTTCTACGGGTCCAAGAAAGCCTCTCTGACACCCAGCTGTTGTCTCGCAAGGCGCTATATCGGGCCTTAGTGAGGGGATCCGTTCGAGACGAAAAGATTGAGGAGTTCGGTTTTACGAAGGAGGAGCGCCGCTTAATATGGCCTTGGGCGCCTGGGTCGAGCTGCTTCGATAATTACGAGGCATCACTCACCTGGCTGGTAATACGAAATGCCCTCTGGGTCGGCAAAAGACTTTACGCAGCGGGTTTTACGGAGACACCCAATTGTGTCCGATGCGGAGAATGGGAGGAAGACCTTGATCATGCTTTCTTCCACTGCGCCATTGTTCGACCGTTGTGTGAGTTAGTTGAAGGCTTCACGGTTTGCATGCTGAGCGAGCGGTTTTTTGTGCTGGAGTCGGTTTCCCCGTGCTGCAACTGGGCACCGACCATGAAGAAAGAAGAACGCTATGTTTTTCTGTGTTTATTAGCAGTTATGAGAGGCGTGATTTGGACGACGCGACAGAAGGAGGTTTACGGAGGTGAGACCTTCACTGCTCCCCAGCTTGTCCTCATTTTCAAATATCGATTGAAAATGCGAATTAAGCTGGAGAAGGTGAAACTCACTTCTGTGAATTTCAACGACAGGTGGGTGAAAGTTTCGCGATTGTGTAAAGTGAATGGAGCTAATCTTGAATTTCTTTTTTGAGTGGCTTAGGTTTTTTTAAGGATTTTGGGTGACTTGATCAAACATAGACATGCATCGGACCTCCTAGAGTAGGCTAGTTAGGCATTTCTGTTCGATTTTTAACTTAGCTAGAGTATGCATGCTATCATCGCCCCAATCCCCCTTTTTGGTTTTCCCTGTCCCAGCGTCCCCCCCCTTTTTTTTTTTTTTTTTTTTTTTTTTTTTTTCTCCCCACTTTTGGTTCGATAACCCCCAATCCCGGCCCCTTAGGTGATGGATAAACTGTTTTGCCAGAGATGTGGGCCATTTTTGTGGTGTTTGAATAAAGTCAGTTTTCGTGGGACCCACATTTTTTCGACTGGCAAAACTTTTTATCCGCCACAATCAGTAGTGAGGGGGTTCTTTTTACTAACCACCTTTTAGCATTGTATATTTTTCATCCAATTTTGTAAATAAGATTTTTATCCCCAACCCCCCCCACATCATGTATATATTTGTAACTTTCGGGTTTTAAGTAGGATGTCCACAGAGTGATTCTGGTATTTTGGTGAAAGAGTCTAGTTAAGTTAACGTTATGTTAGTTAGGTCAACATTAACCCCCATCCCCTTTTTCGGCCTTGTGCCACATTTTTATTTGTGTAATTTTATTTTATACAATAAAATAAATATTAACTTTACTCTTCGTCTGACTACGACTTTATCGCTCAAAATTTGTTGGTTCGTATATTGTTATTCTGCGCGTTATATTGTTAATATTTTGTTATCACCTTGTTAAATTTGTTATTGCTTATCTTCTTCTTCCCCCGGCACCTCTTTTTCAATTACCGGATTCTTTTTTTTTCTTTTTTTTTCTTTTTTTTTGGACTGTTATCTTTCTCTCCTCTTGTTATACGCCGGCCATGGCATCTGCTAGCTGTTTGCCGACGGTTGAGGTGAAGGAAGATGAGGCATTAGGTGGATGGACAAAACCACCAAAAGTAAAAATCGACGTGGTTAAATTTGTCGAAGACGCAAAGAAATGCGTTGAATTTACAACAGAAACGGGTATAAAGTTGGAACAACCGCGGTTACAGGAATTTGCTAAGAGGACTATTTCTCTATTTGTAATAGACCGCAAAACAAAAAACTAATAAGGTCAACGAAAGATGTTGTCACCAAATTAATTGCATCAGCAGGTTTAAGAGCTGAGCGGATTACAAAATGTAAAGGATACAACACATGGGCAGCTCTGTTTAAGACGGAAGACGAATGCGTAGCTATGACAAAAAAAGAAATTATTACCAACGAGTACGTTCTGAGGATGGAATACTTAGGAAGGCGAAGAACTACAGTGTCCATTTTTGAAGTTCCTGGTGCTGTCCCCGGGGAATACCTAGCCGCTTTCTTACTTAAGTTTGGGGACATAACCGGAATAGAAGAGGGCCACTATAATGGAGTATGGACTTTCGACATTCTGCTTAATGCAGAAGCATTTCTACGTATACCATACTACCTGGAGGCTGGAGTAGAGAAGCTGCCAATCGTGGTCGCAGGTAGAAGACCAGCATGTTGGATATGTGGGGAAGTCGGCCATCTCACTTACACATGCCCCAAAAGGAAGCCAGCTGTAAAAATTATCACTACAAATGAACGGAAAATAGGTTATGTAGAACCTAAGGACAATTCCCAGACACCAGCAGAAGAGAAAAAAGAAATCACACCTGAGGAGTTTGAAAAGACTTTTAATTCAGAAAAACAATCCCCCAAAAAGAAGGACAACTGGACACTCATCCCTCTTTCAAAAAAATCCCCACCCAAGACTTATGCTAAGTCCCTCTCTAAAGAAGAGAAAATTGAAATTAGGACAAGTAAAGACCCAGGGGGCAATAAATTTAAAACCCTACTGAAACTAAAAGAGACTCTTGATGAGAAAAGGAGAAAATCTGAGGAGAAAGAGTTCCCTGAATCCCTTTTCCCTGAAAAACCGACCTCAAAAGAAAAGCAAATCCCTCGCAAAGCCCCCCCCCCCTTACTAAAGCTTCTCTGCCCCATAGAGACACCAAAATGACATCTCTAGGTTCCCCCTCCAAAAAGACCCCCAAACCGTCACCATTCTGCTCGCCAAACAACACGCCCAAGAACACCCCTCCCCCTTCTCCAATGAAAACAGACATGCCCCCTCCTCCCCCCTCAGATAAGAAAAGACATAGAAGCCCCTCTGTAGAGACTGAATCAAGGAAAAAAAAACAACAACCCTTCTTTAATGGGAAGGATGTGTGCAAAATCACGGCAGAAGTAGAGACCATAATGAAGTCCCATAGCAGGAAAGATTACAGAAACCTCCTCGCTTTCAAATCATACCAAAAAAAAGACATTACTAACCCTGAAAATTTTAAAACAAACCACATACTAACAGTTGTCAGGAAACGCGAGGAGGCCAAAGGACTATGGACTATGCTGGAGGAAGCAAACTCTGCTTTCAACCTTTATCCTCCAGCAGCCTATTTCAACGACAACGAATTAATCGAAATTAGAAAACGATGTGTTGGACGGGTCCCCATCAAACTCCATCCTTCACTTTATAGGGCAGTTAAACTAACCTTCCCCCTAGACATCGGCGGTCTGTCCCCTGACGGGTCTATCACCACTGAGATGACCACTGGATCATTGGGGACAGCTGTCGGTGTCTTGACACCGTCTATGTTTGATTAGGTTTCTCAACCCTAAGTAACTCAAGATGGCTTCCTTAAGATTAGCTAGTTTAAATGTCCAAGGGTTGAGGGACGCCTCTCGTAAACTTCGAGTTGCACGCGACCTTCAACGCCTTGGTGTGGATATTTGTTGTATACAGGAAACTCACTTCATTCCTAGTGATTATCAGGGTGTGCTCCTTAGAGACTTTCAGCTCTATTCAGCACATTATGATACCCATGCAAGGGGGGTTACTTGGCTAGTTAAGCGCACTCTTGATGCGTCGTGTGACCCTATTTATGCAGATCCAGAGGGAAGATTACTCGTTCTAGATGTTACCGTAAAGGATGTGGCATTTCGTTTTATTGGGGTTTATGCGCCCAATAACCATGCTGAGCTAGTTTCCTTTTTTCGGCGAATCGAGCCTTTCATGAATTCGTCTCGACGGTTAGTTTTAGCGGGAGACTGGAACGCGGTCCTGGATCCCGAATTAGATCGCGGGGTTAATACCAGAAGGGATACTAATCAGAACCGGGATGCTAAAGCGTTTCGAGACTTTGTCGACAAGTTTGATCTTGTCGATAAATTTCGGAACGAAAAACCCGGGGATTTAGCATGGACTTGGACAGGTAGACGCGGCTCCGATTCGGTGCAACTTTCGAGTTACATCGACCGGTTCTTAGTTAGGAGAGTCGACTTAGGGCTTTTAGACTGTCCAAGTTTTCATAGTATAGTTTATTCGGACCACAGGCTTGTCCGGGTTCGAGTAAACTTAGATAGTGTTAAACCTAGGATGGCTAGTTACTGGAAGTTCAACACGTCGTTGTTCGATGTGAAGGACTTCCGGGAACAGCTTCTACTAACAATACAGAGGGAATTGACGGGGGCTATCATCGGGAATAAGTGGTGGGGCAACCTTAAAAAAGTCATTAGGTCCTTCGCTGCTGATTTTAGTCGCCGGCTCAAACGTAGTTCTAGAGCAGCGAAAGCGGCGCTAGAAGATAGATTAGAAAGGGCGGTGGAGGAGGGGGATAGTGCTAGCTATACTGTAGTTAAGGCTGAACTGGACTCCTTGGATAACAGGGAGGACCAGGGAGTATTAGTTAGGGCTAGATTAAAAAGAGCGCCAAACGAGGCAACAAACATGGCCGCGTCATTGCGTGCGGAGGAGTTTCGACGTTCTGCAGATCGACACATCGCCAGTGTCACATTGCCGGACGGACGAACCGTAACTTCAAACGACGGAATCTTGGAGGGTTTTCGGACTCATTTTCAGGAACTTTTTACCAAGGAGCCCGGTCTGACTATTGAAGAGTTTGACACCTATTTAGCCGACTTTTCTCGCCTGGAGGCGACCGAAGCAGCTAGGTGTGAAGGTAGCATAAAAGAGGAAGAAGTCATTGAGGCCTTGAAACAGGTCGGGCTAGACAGGACCCCTGGGATAGATGGTCTGCCCTACGAGGTGTATTTGAGGCTGTCGCCCATTTTTATCCCTTTGCTGACCGTACTTTTTAACTCCTGGTTTAGGAACGGGTGCATACCTCAGTACTTTACCAGGGGGATCATTAAATTGTTACGCAAAGATAAAAATGGAGGGGATGGGATAGGTAATTTCCGGCCCTTAACGATGTTAAACACAGAGTTAAAGATTTTGGCCAAGATCTTAGCAAATCGTCTGCAGATTGTCTTACACCGTCTAATAAGTCCCGAACAGACTTGTTCTGTTAAGGGTCGGACGATTCAAGACAATTTGCACACGATACGCTTGATCGTAGAAAAAGTCGACACAGAAGCCGCGCTGATCAACTTAGATCAGTCCAAAGCATTCGACAGAGTGGACCATCGTTACCTAGAGGCTGTTCTTCGCTCGGCTGGGTTTGGTCCCCAGTTTCGCTCTTGGATTTGCCTCTTGTATGCCAACCCTGGTGCTATGGTAGAAGTGAATGGGGTGAGGTCGAAACCCTTCATGTTAACAAGATCGATCCGTCAAGGTTGTCCGTTATCCCCAATGTTATATGTGCTGGCGCTTGAGCCATATTTGCGCCAGCTTCGGGTGAATCCGGTCCTTCGCGGGATTACTTTGCCAGGTGGCTCTACCCCGGTAAAGTATACCGCCTATGCTGACGACGTGACTGTGCTTGTAACGAGCAGTGCCGAGATTAGAGTCGTTGACATAGAAACAAGTCGGTATGCCAAGGTCACAGGGGCCATAATTAACTACGTTAAGTCTATTGGCTTACGTATCGGTGCCTGGAGGGGTATGCCCCTTCAGGGACCCTTTGGTTGGACTGATGGGCCATGCAAGCTACTCGGCGTCTGGTTTGGCCCCGGTCTCCAGCTGGAGAAAAATTGGTCGGAGGTATTGGAAGCGGTCAAGGTCGCATCTCATTTGTGGGCCTTGAGAAATCTGTCTTTGAAGGGTCGGGCGGAGGTATGCAATTCTCATATCTACCCCCTGATCCTTTACCGTCTATCAGTACTTCCACTCCCGGAAACCACACTAGTTGATCTGGTGCGTGCTCTTTTTGCATTCTTATGGCGCGGAAAGCAAGCCATGGTTACTCGGGAGGTCTGTTACCTGCATCCGTCTGAAGGTGGTCTGGGTATGCCTAGTGTGCTAATACGTAGACACACTCTTAGGCTGATATACCTGGATCGAATGTGTACACCAAGTGAGGGAAACGGTGTCTTCTGGATAGAAGACACTAAGAAAGCCTTTCCGGCTTTGGAGAGTGTGCATTCGGCTAGAGGAGAGGCACACAAGTTGTTCCGAAACGAGTGCCCTTTCTATCGCGAGTGTCGGCAGGCCTTGAGATTTCTTCTACGGGTCCAAGAAAGCCTCTCTGACACCCAGCTGTTGTCTCGCAAGGCGCTATATCGGGCCTTAGTGAGGGGATCCGTTCGAGACGAAAAGATTGAGGAGTTCGGTTTTACGAAGGAGGAGCGCCGCTTAATATGGCCTTGGGCGCCTGGGTCGAGCTGCTTCGATAATTACGAGGCATCACTCACCTGGCTGGTAATACGAAATGCCCTCTGGGTCGGCAAAAGACTTTACGCAGCGGGTTTTACGGAGACACCCAATTGTGTCCGATGCGGAGAATGGGAGGAAGACCTTGATCATGCTTTCTTCCACTGCGCCATTGTTCGACCGTTGTGTGAGTTAGTTGAAGGCTTCACGGTTCGCATGCTGAGCGAGCGGTTTTTTGTGCTGGAGTTGGTTTCCCCGTGCTGCAACTGGGCACCGACCATGAAGAAAGAAGAACGCTATGTTTTTCTGTGTTTACTAGCAGTTATGAGAGGCGTGATTTGGACGACGCGACAGAAGGAGGTTTACGGAGGTGAGACCTTCACTGCTCCCCAGCTTGTCCTCATTTTCAAATATCGATTGAAAATGCGAATTAAGCTGGAGAAGGTGAAACTCACTCCTGTGAATTTCAACGACAGGTGGGTGAAAGTTTCGCGATTGTGTAAAGTGAATGGAGCTAATCTTGAATTTCTTTTTTGAGTGGCTTAGGTTTTTTTTAAGGATTTTGGGTGACTTGATCAAACATAGACATGCATCGGACCTCCTAGAGTAGGCTAGTTAGGCATTTTTGTTCGATTTTTAACTTAGCTAGAGTATGCATGCTATCATCGCCCCAATCCCCTTTTTTTGGTTTTCCCTGTCCCAGCGTCCCTTTTTTTTTTTTTTTTTTTTTTTTTTTTCCCACTTTTGGTTCGATAACCCCCAATCCCGGCCCCTTAGGTGACGGATAAACTGTTTTGCCAGAGATGTGGGCCATTTTTGTTGTGTTTGAATAAAGTCAGTTTTCGTGGGACTCACATCTTTTCGACTGGCAAAACTTTTTATCCGCCACAATTAGTAGTGAGGGGGTTCTTTTTACTAACCACCTTTTAGCATTGTATATTTTTCATCCAATTTTGTAAATAAGATTTTTATCCCCAACCCCCCCACATCATGTATATATATTTGTAACTTTCGGGGTTTAAGTAGAATGTCCACAGAGTGATTCTGGTATTTTGGTGAAAGAGTCTAGTTAAGTTAACGTTATGTTAGTTAGGTCAACATTAACCCCCACCCCCTTTTTTCGGCCTTGTGCCACATTTTTATTTGTGTAATTTTATTTTATCAAATAAAATAAATATTAACTTTAGTCTTTGTCAAGTTATCCACAACTTGAACGCTGACCGAAAGTCCACTACACAATTCAACATGGCGCTGCGAACAGGATCCGAGACAGAAGATTGGGAAGACTATTTCCTCAAAGCAGGCATTGCTGCCGATTCCGCCAAGAGCTACGCTGCAACTTTTGTGAAGGAAAAACTGAGGAAAGAAAACCTTCAAGTAATGGATCGAGTCATGCTAAGAGAATTGGGAATCACAACAATGGGAGAAGCTCTGTCTATCCTTCGACAAGCCAAGGAACCCGCTACCCAGACCACCTATGCTAAGGCACCAGCTGCCAGGCCTCCCCAACTTCATCTCGAAATGACCCCTCAACAATTCAGAAAATTTCGGATTGACTGGGAAGTATTCACCAGAATAACAGACATGCCAACTTCTCAGGCCAATACCCAGTTATACAGTTGCGCTGATGAATCCGTTCAAAACGCAATCATAAATACGTACCCTAAGTTCTTCACCACCAACCCAGACAAGCTGCTAGAGATGACAGAAGCATTGGTAACTCAAAAATCAAATCCCATGGTCCATCGGATGACATTTGCAGCTATATCACAGCATGAAGATGAACCCATCCAACAATACCTTGTTCGTCTTAGGTCCACGGCCATAGACTGTAATTTTTCATGCCCCAACTGCGATCACGACCTGTCCGACATTTACATCAAGGACCAATTTATCAAAGGGATATCGAATGATACGCTTCAGACCGATCTACTGGCAAAAGCCGGGTTGCTAAAAACTCTCAACCAAAATATTTGTCATGCTGAGGCATTTGAGTCTGCACTACGGGACCAAACCGCAATTACTGATACCTCAGACATAGCTACAGTCCGGATGTCAATGTATCGCAAAAAAAAAAAACAAAGTGCTGTACGGACTAGCAGAGGCAATATTCACGCTAGCTCTACTGCTACTCACAACGATAACATTGCTGATAAAAAACCCCGTCAAACCTGCATAGGCTGCGGTAGTCACCAACACGGTACTCCAAGGACAAGTGCCCGCCATTTAACATGTCCGGCATGGAATCAAATGTGCAACACTTGTGGGAAACTTAACCATTTCTCAGCAGTGTGCCGGACAAAGAAATATCGCCCGGCAGTGATAAAGAGTTTTGAAGACCAAGAAGCTCCCATGAATACACTCATGGCCCATATCACATTCGATCAAATGAAGGGCACCATTATGACTACAAAAGGTGATCTGTTAACTGAAATAAATGCATCAGTAATCCCATTCTCACCAAAACCAGATCCCAGACGAGCTGTTAATATCCCTAGGAGTTGTAGTACAATGCTAAAGGTTTTTCCCGACAGTGGTGCCGCCATTTGTCTTGGGGGACCAAAGCATTTAATCAAAATGGGCCTCACAGAGATTAGTCTTGTCCAATCAAGAAAGATCATACGAACAGTTGGAGGTTTCACACTCATGTGTCAGGGTGTGCTACCAGTTGAGTTTTTGGTCAGAGGGAAAACAACTAAACAAGCCCTCTACATATGCAAGGGCATACAACGGCTTTATCTCAGCAGAGCAGCCTGCATCGATGTGGGAATATTGCACAAACATTTTCCAAACCCTTTAGCAGACGTACATGAAGAGGTAGACACCGAGTCTAAAAAGTGTGTAGATCAATTGCCAAATCGCCCCAAAAACCTCCCTTTTCCTGCAACAGAAGATAACATAGGCAAACTTAAGAGCTGGCTCCTAGAAAAGTTTGCCAAAACGACATTCAACAAAGATGGGATATTTCCAGCCATGTTCGGCCCAGCTGCCCACATTCACCTCAAAGAGGGAGCAATCCCTAAAGCCAGGCATAACCCAATTCCTGTACCCTTCCACTTCAAGGAACCAGTAAGACAAGCCCTTTGGAAGGATGTAGAAAAAGGTATCATAGCTCCAGTACCCGTGGGTATGCCTACTGATTGGTGCAGTACTATGGTAATAACTGCCAAAAAGAATGGTAATCCAAGGAGAACAATAGATTACCAACCCCTTAACTCTCAATGCAAGCGAGAAACCCACCATACTGGGTCGCCATTCCAGTTGGCACTGCAAGTGCCACCTAGAACAAAGAAAACAGTCCTAGACGCTGTTGATGGATACCACTCGATTCTCTTAGACAAAGAATCTCAACCATTAACCACCTTCATAACTGAGTGGGGAAGATACATGTATCTTAGGATGCCTCAAGGATATGTCGCATCTGGGGATGCTTACACTCGCAGATACGATGAAATAATAAAAGATATCCCACGCAAGGTGAAGATAGTAGACGATACCCTGCTATATGACTCTAGCATTGAGGGAGCCTTTTATCATACCTTCGATTTTCTGCTCCAATGTGCTAAGAATGGAATTGTGCTCAACACCGACAAATTCCAATTCTGTCAGGATGTCGTACAATTTGGAGGCCTCCAGATAACTTCTTCAGGAGTGACCCCTTCTGAGTCCATGATACAAGCGATACAGGATTTTCCAGTCCCAAGGACAATTACTGATGCCAGATCATGGTTTGGGCTTGTCAACCAAGTAGCCTGGGCATATTCACTGGGTCCAGTTATGGGGCCTTTTCGGGACCTCGTCAAACAAAACTCCAAATTTGCTTGGAATCAAAACCTTGAAGACGCATTCAAAGATTCCAAGCGAGTTATAATTCACCTAGTCCAGAAGGGGTTAGCAACATTTGACAAAGACAGAGCAACTTGCCTTGCTCCAGATTGGAGCAAAGAAGGAATGGGCTTCCTACTCCTACAAAAACATTGCCAATGTACCATGGAAAAAGCCCCAATCTGCTGTTCCGAAGGTTGGCATCTGATATATGCCGGCATCAGATTTTGCACGGATGCTGAGCGCAGATACGCACCAATAGAGGGTGAGGCAGCAGCAATAGCATGGGCATTGGAGAAATACCGTATGTTCGTCATGGGTTCTCCAAACATCATAGTGGTCACAGACCATGAACCGCTGAAGGGGATATTTGGCGATCGTGATCTGAGCAAGATCCAAAACCCCCGGCTCTTTAGACTAAAGGAAAAGACCCTGAGATACAGATTTACCATACAGCATTGCCCCGGGAAGTGGCACAGAGGCCCTGATGCAGTTTCCCGCCACCCAGTGGCGATGGTGCAAGCCCTCCTCGATGTATTTCCAACAAAACCCTCTCAAATGGATATACTGGAGTCGAACAACATAAGCAACATAACAGAGTCAACAGCCTTAATAGCAACATTTGCAGACAGCAGTAATATAGCCATGATATCACCAGACCTAATTCGTTCAGCAGGTCGTGGCGATCAACAATATAACAAATTAATAGACACAATACAGCAAGGCTTCCCAAAAACACGTAATCTCACTGCGCCCGAAATCCGTGAGTATTGGGAGGTGAGGCACCGCCTTAGCACTGACAATGGTCTAGTATTGTTGGATCGAAGGATCGTCATCCCCAAAACACAACGAAAAAAGGTCCTACACTGCCTGCATTCTGCACACCAAGGAGTAGTCGGCATGAAAGCACGTGCCAACGAATCAGTGTACTGGCCAGGGATGGATGCATCAATCCGCAGTATTAGAGCGAATTGCATGGTATGCTCAACCATCGCACCTAGTCAACCAAGGGAACCTATCATTCTAACACGATCCCCAGAGTGGCCATTCCAACAAATCGTCATGGATATTTTTTATATTGGAGATCACACATACCTTGCCTGCGCAGATAGGCTAACTGGTTGGCTAATTTTATACCTCCTAGAATCAGGTCACACCACTACAACCAAATTGATGTCCATATGCCGACAACTGTTCCAAACATATGGTGCCCCAGAAGAACCTCAGCACCGATGGCGGCCCACCTTTCACTTCCAGCACGTTCCAAGAATTCCTGAAAACATGGTGTGTTAGGCACAGATTATCTTCTGTTGCGTATCCCCAATCCAATGGCAGGGCAGAGCTCGCAGTAAAAACTGCAAAGAGGATTGTGAAAGGAAACACAGGCCCCCAGGGTTCCTTGGACAATGACAGTGTTGCCCGGGCCATCTTGCAGTATCGGAATACCCCAATCCAAAGCATTGGCCTATCACCGGCCCAATTATTACTTCACCGTCGACTACGTGACTCCATCCCATCACAGCCAATCCTCTACAAGCCTCATCCTGAATGGGTGTCAGCGGCACAACATCGCGAGGAAATGCTCCACCACCGCAATGCAAAAATAGTAGAAAGATACAATAAATATACCCACAACCTTCCACCATTACAAGCTGGTGACACTGTAGCCATCCAAAATCCAGTCAATCGCAGATGGAACACAACGGGCAAAATCATCAGTTCCCTACCAGATCGACAATACCGAATCAGGGTTAACGGATCCGGAAGGATCACACTTAGGAACCGCCGTTTCCTCAGAAAATGCGAACTTAAGCCTACACCAACCCCAATACCAAGTGCAGCACTAGGACCAACAATTCCCTCAAGCGATACTACATTCTTGCCCACTATCTCCCTGTAATAGTACATACACAGCAACCAAACCCCAACAACAAACCACACATATATCCCCACGCTTTCGATCAAGGATTCCCCGAGCTCTTTCTAGGTTACTACCACACAACAAACTAGGCCTAAAAGAGAGACACACCTCTCACACAACCCAGTCTACTCGTGGGGGGGGAGATGTAGAATAATCAAAAGAACTGTGTTAGTCAATAACACACAACAACAATAATAGCAGCAACACTTACCAAGGGTTCAGCTCATGCACAAGACAGACATCAGATTGAGCTGGACTGAGGGCTTGTATTTATGTACAAGCATATCTAATCAGGTGATTCAGCCAATCACAATCCAAGGAATAGACTGGCCCATGTGTGCACAATGGAATCTCCCATTGTGCCATAAATAGTTCTCCTCTTTCATGAGAAGTAACTTTAGTCTTCGTCTGACTACGTCTTCATCGTTCGAGTTACATGGTTAAAAATTTGTTGGTTCGTATATTGTTATTCTGCGCGTTATATTGTTAATATTTTGTTATCACCTTGTTAAATTTGTTATTGCTTATCTTCTTCTTCCCCCGGCACCACTTTTTCAATTACCGGATTCTTTTTTTTTTTCTTTTTTTTTTTGGACTGTTATCTTTCTCTCCTCTTGTTATACGCCGGCCATGGCATCTGCCAGCTGTGTGCCGACGGTTGAGGTGAAGGAAGATGAGGCATCAGGTGGATGGACAAAACCACCAAAAGTAAAAATTGACGTGGTAAAATTTGTCGAAGATGCAAAGAAATGTGTTGAATTTACAACAGAAACCGGTATTAAGTTGGAACAACCGCGGTTACAGGAGTTTGCTAAGAGGACTATTTCTCTATTTGTAATAGACCGCAAAACCAAAAAATTAATAAGATCAACGAAAGATGTTGTCACCAAATTAATTGCATCAGCAGGTTTAAGAGCTGAGCGAATTACAAAATGTAAAGGATACAACACATGGGCAGCTCTTTTTAAGACGGAAGACGAGTGCATAGCGATGACAAAAAAAGAAATCATTACCAATGAGTACGTTCTGAGGATGGAATATTTAGGAAGGCGAAGAACTACAGTGTCCATTTTTGAAGTTCCTGGTGCTGTCCCCGGGGAATACCTAGCCGCTTTCTTACTTAAGTTTGGGGACATAACCGGAATAGAGGAAGACCATTATAATGGAGTATGGACTTTTGACATTCTGCTTAACGCAGAAGCATTTTTACGTATACCATACTACCTGGAGGCTGGTATAGAGAAGCTGCCAATCGTGGTCGCAGGCAGAAGACCAGCATGTTGGATATGTGGGGAAGTCGGCCATCTCACTTACACATGCCCCAAAAGGAAGCCAGCTGTAAAAATTATCCCTACAAATGACCGGAAAATAGGTTATGTAGAACCTAAGGACAATTCCCAGACACCAGCAGAAGAGAAAAAAGAAATCACACCTGAGGAGTTTGAAAAGACTTTTAATTCAGAGCAACAATCCCCCAAAAAGAAGGACAACTGGACACTCATCCCTCTTTCAAAAAAATCCCCACCCAAGACTTATGCTAAGTCCCTCTCTAAAGAAGAGAAAATTGAAATTAGAACAAGTAAGGACCCAGGGGGCAATAAATTCAAAACCCTACTTAAACTAAAAGAGACTCTTGATGAGAAAAGGAGAAAATCTGAGGAGAAAGAGTTCCCTGAATCCCTTTTCCCTGAAAAACCGACCTCAAAAGAAAAGCAAATCCCTCGCAAAGCCCCCCCCCCTTACTAAAGCTTCTCTGCCCCATAGAGACACCAAAATGACATCTCTAGGTTCTCCCTCCAAAAAGACCCCCAAACCGTCACCATTCTGCTCGCCAAACAACACGCCCAAGAACACCCCTCCCCCTTCTCCAATGAAAACAGACATGCCCCCTCCTCCCCCCTCAGATAAGAAAAGACATAGAAGCCCCTCTGTAGAGACTGAATCAAGGAAAAAAAAACAACCCTTCTTTAATGGGAAGGATGTGTGCAAGATCACGGCGGAAGTAGAGAACATAATGAAGTCCCATAACAGGAAAGAATACAGAAACCTCCTCGCTTTCAAATCATACCAAAAAAAAGACATTACTAACCCTGAAAATTTTAAAACAAACCATATACTAACAGTTGTCAGGAAACGCGAGGAGGCCAAAGGACTATGGACTATGCTGGAGGAAGCAAACTCTGCTTTCAACCTTTATCCTCCAGCAGCCTATTTTAACGACAACGATTTAATCGAAATTAGAAAACGATGTGTTGGACGGGTCCCCATCAAACTCCATCCTTCACTTTATAGGGCAGTTAAACTAACCTTCCCTCTAGACATCGGCGGTCTGTCCCCTGACGGGTCTATCACCACTGAAATGACCACGGGATCATTGGGGACAGCTGTCGGTGTCTTGACACCGTCTATGTTTGATTAGGTTTCTCAACCCTAAGTAACTCAAGATGGCTTCCTTAAGATTAGCTAGTTTAAATGTCCGAGGGTTGAGGGACGCCTCTCGTAAACTTCGAGTTGCACGCGACCTTCAACGCCTTGGTGTGGATATTTGTTGTATACAGGAAACTCACTTCATTCCTAGTGATTATCAGGGTGTGCTCCTTAGAGACTTTCAGCTCTATTCAGCACATTATGATACCCATGCAAGGGGGGTTACCTGGCTAGTTAAGCGCACTCTTGATGCGTCGTGTGACCCTATTTATGCAGATCCAGAGGGAAGATTGCTCGTTCTAGATGTTACCGTAAAGGATGTGGCATTTCGTTTTATTGGGGTTTATGCGCCCAATAACCATGCTGAGCTAGTTTCCTTTTTTCGGCGAATCGAGCCTTTCATGAATTCGTCTCGACGGTTAGTTTTAGCGGGAGACTGGAACGCGGTCCTGGATCCCGAATTAGATCGCGGGGTTAATACCAGAAGGGATACTAATCAGAACCGGGATGCTAAAGCGTTTCGAGACTTTGTCGACAAGTTTGATCTTGTCGATAAATTTCGGAACGAAAAACCCGGGGATTTAGCATGGACTTGGACAGGTAGACGCGGCTCCGATTCGGTGCAACTTTCGAGTTACATCGACCGGTTCTTAGTTAGGAGAGTCGACTTAGGGCTTTTAGACTGTCCAAGTTTTCATAGTATAGTTTATTCGGACCACAGGCTTGTCCGGGTTCGAGTAAACTTAGATAGTGTTAAACCTAGGATGGCTAGTTACTGGAAGTTCAACACGTCGTTGTTCGATGTGAAGGACTTCCGGGAACAGCTTCTACTAACAATACAGAGGGAATTGACGGGGGCTATCATCGGGAATAAGTGGTGGGGCAACCTTAAAAAAGTCATTAGGTCCTTCGCTGCTGATTTTAGTCGCCGGCTCAAACGTAGTTCTAGAGCAGCGAAAGCGGCGCTAGAAGATAGATTAGAAAGGGCGGTGGAGGAGGGGGATAGTGCTAGCTATACTGTAGTTAAGGCTGAACTGGACTCCTTGGATAACAGGGAGGACCAGGGAGTATTAGTTAGGGCTAGATTAAAAAGAGCGCCAAACGAGGCAACAAACATGGCCGCGTCATTGCGTGCGGAGGAGTTTCGACGTTCTGCAGATCGACACATCGCCAGTGTCACATTGCCGGACGGACGAACCGTAACTTCAAACGACGGAATCTTGGAGGGTTTTCGGACTCATTTTCAGGAACTTTTTACCAAGGAGCCCGGTCTGACTATTGAACAGTTTGACACCTATTTAGCCGACTTTTCTCGCCTGGAGGCGACCGAAGCAGCTAGGTGTGAAGGTAGCATAAAAGAGGAAGAAGTCATTGAGGCCTTGAAACAGGTCGGGCTAGACAGGACCCCTGGGCTAGATGGTCTGCCCTACGAGGTGTATTTGAGGCTGTCGCCCATTTTTATCCCTTTGCTGACCGTACTTTTTAACTCCTGGTTTAGGAACGGGTGCATACCTCAGTACTTTACCAGGGGGATCATTAAATTGTTACGCAAAGATAAAAATGGAGGGGATGGGATAGGTAATTTCCGGCCCTTAACGATGTTAAACACAGAGTTAAAGATTTTGGCCAAGATCTTAGCAAATCGTCTGCAGATTGTCTTACACCGTCTAATAAGTCCCGAACAGACTTGTTCTGTTAAGGGCCGGACGATTCAAGACAATTTGCACACGATACGCTTGATCGTAGAAAAAGTCGACACTGAAGCCGCGCTGATCAACTTAGATCAGTCCAAAGCATTCGACAGAGTAGACCATCGTTACCTAGAGGCTGTTCTTCGCTCGGCTGGGTTTGGTCCCCAGTTTCGCTCTTGGATTTGCCTCTTGTATGCCAACCCTGGTGCTATGGTAGAAGTGAATGGGGTGAGGTCGAAACCCTTCATGTTAACAAGATCGATCCGTCAAGGTTGTCCGTTATCCCCAATGTTATATGTGCTGGCGCTTGAGCCATATTTGCGCCAGCTTCGGGTGAATCCGGTTCTTCGCGGGATTACTTTGCCAGGTGGCTCTACCCTGGTAAAGTATACCGCCTATGCTGACGACGTGACTGTGCTTGTAACGAGCAGTGCCGAGATTAGAGTCGTTGACATAGAAACAAGTCGGTATGCCAAGGTCACAGGGGCCATAATTAACTACGTTAAGTCTATTGGCTTACGTATCGGTGCCTGGAGGGGTATGCCCCTTCAGGGACCCTTTGGTTGGACTGATGGGCCATGCAAGCTACTCGGCGTCTGGTTTGGCCCCGGTCTCCAGCTGGAGAAAAATTGGTCGGAGGTATTGGAAGCGGTCAAGGTCGCATCTCATTTGTGGGCCTTGAGAAATCTGTCTTTGAAGGGTCGGGCGGAGGTATGCAATTCTCATATCTACCCCCTGATCCTTTACCGTCTATCAGTACTTCCACTCCCGGAGACCACACTAGTTGATCTGGTGCGTGCTCTTTTTGCATTCTTATGGCGTGGAAAGCAAGCCATGGTTACTCGGGAGGTCTGTTACCTGCATCCGTCTGAAGGCGGTCTGGGTATGCCTAGTGTGCAAATACGTAGACACACTCTTAGGCTGATATACCTGGATCGAATGTGTACACCAAGTGAGGGAAACGGTGTCTTCTGGATAGAAGACACTAAGAAAGCCTTTCAGGCTTTGGAGAGTGTGCATTCGGCTAGAGGAGAGGCACACAAGTTGTTCCGAAACGAGTGCCCTTTCTATCGCGAGTGTCGGCAGGCCTTGAGATTTCTTCTACGGGTCCAAGAAAGCCTCTCTGACACCCAGCTGTTGTCTCGCAAGGCGCTATATCGGGCCTTAGTGAGGGGATCCGTTCGAGACGAAAAGATTGAGGAGTTCGGTTTTACGAAGGAGGAGCGCCGCTTAATATGGCCTTGGGCGCCTGGGTCGAGCTGCTTCGATAATTACGAGGCATCACTCACCTGGCTGGTAATACGAAATGCCCTCTGGGTCGGCAAAAGACTTTACGCAGCAGGTTTTACGGAGACACCCAATTGTGTCCGATGCGGAGAATGGGAGGAAGACCTTGATCATGCTTTCTTCCACTGCGCCATTGTTCGACCGTTGTGTGAGTTAGTTGAAGGCTTCACGGTTCGCATGCTGAGTGAGCGTTTTTTTGTGCTGGAGTCGGTTTCCCCGTGCTGCAACTGGGCACCGACCATGAAGAAAGAAGAACGCTATGTTTTTCTGTGTTTACTAGCAGTTATGAGAGGCGTGATTTGGACGACGCGACAGAAGGAGGTTTACGGAGGTGAGACCTTCACTGCTCCCCAGCTTGTCCTCATTTTCAAATATCGATTGAAAATGCGAATTAAGCTGGAGAAGGTGAAACTCACTCCTGTGAATTTCAACGACAGGTGGGTGAAAGTTTCGCGATTGTGTAAAGTGAATGGAGCTAATCTTGAATTTCTTTTTTGAGTGGCTTAGGTTTTTTTAAGGATTTTGGGTGACTTGATCAAACATAGACATGCATCGGACCTCCTAGAGTAGGCTAGTTAGGCATTTTTGTTCGATTTTTAACTTAGCTAGAGTATGCATGCTATCATCGCCCCAATCCCCTTTTTTGGTTTTCCCTGTCCCAGCGTCCCTTTTTTTTTTTTTTTTTTTTTTTTTTTTTTTTCCCACTTTTGGTTCGATAACCCCCAATCCCGGCCCCTTAGGTGATGGATAAACTGTTTTGCCAGAGATGTGGGCCATTTTTGTTGTGTTTGAATAAAGTCAGTTTTCGTGGGACCCACATCTTTTCGACTGGCAAAACTTTTTATCCGCCACAATTAGTAGTGAGGGGGTTCTTTTTACTAACCACCTTTTAGCATTGTATATTTTTCATTCAATTTTTAAATAAGATTTTTATCCCCAACCCCCCCACATCATGTATATATATTTGTAACTTTCGGGGTTTAAGTAGGATGTCCACAGAGTGATTCTGGTATTTTGGTGAAAGAGTCTAGTTAAGTTAACGTTATGTTAGTTAGGTCAACATTAACCCCCACCCCCCTTTTTCGGCCTTGTGCCACATTTTTATTTGTATAATTTTATTTTATCAAATAAAATAAATATTAACTTTAGTCTTTGTCAAGTTATCCACAACTTGAACGCTGACCGAAAGTCCACTACACAATTCAACAAATCAATATTTTCCTGGAATCGGAATCGGAATCGTATAAAAATTAGGAATCGTCCCAACATTAGTATCTGGTTTGACATTTTGTCAAATATGAGTATCTAGCAAGATTATCAAAGTTGTCAATCAACAGATCTTTATATTCTGCGTATGTTAATGTTGCATGGCCGGTTGTGTCCCATTGACTAAAATGAAACATCATCAGGGTTCATATCATACAGCACTTCATCCAAGAATTTCTGCAATGCTTCTCTACCAGGGCTGTTTTCAGAGTGATGCATCATACACTCTTTGTTAGAAGAATCACAAACTAACTTTGAAATCAAATCTTTCCAAGTCATGTTCAACTTCATGGCACCGACAAGAAGTTTTGCATTCTGATGTATGTTACAAACATAAACAGAATGTGTACCTGTAGATCCAGCTAAAACACACCACTTTGGACGCATCTTCACAGACTTGGATCGGGATACTTCTATTTAAAAACAACATACAGTTCATGCAAATTACACATTATCAAGCGTTTTGTGTGTGTGAACACCCTTTGCTATACTAACAAAATTTTTTTTTGCCTGGCATTTGGTGGCTGTATTTATCATTCTCATACATTTGCATTATCAGGTCGACTGTCTTCAGGGAAAATCATTTCCCTTTGTTAGAGTTAGGTTTTGAAAAAATACCATTTGTCCTTTTCAGTTCTCTGGCAGTTCGAACAACATACTCAGACACCTTGAAGAATTTGGAACTATATGCACAAAACCAGGAATCAGGAGCAAGTGTCATGATTTGGATTTGATCAGGAGTTGAAATGCTCTTTAACTTCTCTTTCATCAGATAATATAATTGATCCAGTTCTGCTGCTTTTTCTTTGATGTCTGTTTCACTGGGCATTAATTCTGCACAGTCAGTTTGTCAACTTTATTACCATGGACATATCACTTTTGAATATTTAAAAAATTTGTTCTAACTTCCTTTTGATGCTATGAACACGGCTATGAGAAGCGACATTGTGCAGAACTACAGGGGAAATATCCATAGATACCAGTTTCGCATTCAAGGTTTTTTGTGAAGTTTTCACAGAACTCACAGGTTCGTAGTCTGGATCCATTGTGTCAACTGTCAGACTGACATATTTCTTTGTGCACTAACAAAGAAAGTGACCTGGTGTTACATCCTTCCTCTTGCTTCCAGATCTTTTGCCATCTGCAAAGATATCGGTAATTCACCTTTGATCTCTTGTGTTGTAAAAATCAACCACAACACTTCTTTGTGGTCTTTGCTCTACACTCAAGCACATTTCCAAATTATTCTTTGTGATGGAAGCAAATAGTTGATAATTCACCTTCATTTTCTTTCAGTCCAGCTTTCCACAACAATTTCTCAACAATACCTTGCTCCAAGTCTGGTAGATTCTCAAGTCCTTTGCACTGATTATAGTCAAACTTGTGACACTCAAATTGAGTTGAACACCAATGGAGCAAGCCTCGTATGTCATCTAGTTTTCTGAAGAAAGGTAAAAAAAAAAGAAAATTAGAACCTAGTTGCACTACATTTTGCTTACATACTTTTTTATAAGAACCATGAGTTGGCTTTTTTAGTACAAGAAGTTTCCTAATTTTTGACACAGTTCCAAAAGTTTCTGAATTAGTTTCTTAATCAAATTTCTCAGATACTCTAGAAATGTACTTTAAGGACATTTTGGATGGTAAACATAGTGTAGATGTGAATATTTGGGGCTTTGTGGTAAAATATACCATCTTCACTTTTTTCCAGGGAGCCAATAAGATAATGTAGGATGTGTTTCTTACCCTCACAAAACCAGAGTGCAGTGGACCATGGGGAATGGGGAAATCTTGTGATTTTTAGAAAAATGTGATTTTCAGGAAAACAGATTTTTTTCATCAAGTTTTACTACTTTAACATTTTTATGTTTTCAGATAGATTCCATATAGTTTTAAGTATCCCATCATGAAAAGCAATAAAATTTTGTATTTTGATAATTTTAGGTCACTTTTATTATTTTGGAATTTCTGAAAAAAATTGGTGAAAAATTATTTTGTAAATTTATGATTTTTTGACACTTTATGATAGGTTAGAAATATTCAGGAACCTATATAGAAATCAGAGCAAGTCGCATTTTCAGAAAAATATAAACAAAAGTTTAAAAAGTTGGGTCAAAATGATCCTCAATAGTCTTTTGAGGGTTAAAAAAGTTTCTCAAGAAGTTTCTTAATCAAAATTGTTGGATTGAGATAGTACTAGAAGTTTAAGATTTTTACCATCCTATTACTGGTTTCTTATAAAAAAAGCATACTTTTATCCGGTTTCGTATTTCCAACCCTCATCAACTAATCTTGAAGACTGTAGGTCATTGAAATTGTTACCAGAACTTAACTTTTCATATCTGGCTTACACCAAAATTTATTCCAAAATTAAGGTGTGATGTGAGTTTAACACCTGTTTAATTTGATTATCAAATCCAATGGCGAAGGGA
Source organism: Euprymna scolopes (assembly GCF_053919585.1). Lineage (NCBI taxonomy): Eukaryota > Metazoa > Mollusca > Cephalopoda > Sepiida > Sepiolidae > Euprymna > Euprymna scolopes. The sequence goes on from NC_136515.1 coordinate 32,492,104, forward strand.
ATATTTTTCACTATCAAAATATATATTTATATCAGACTTTCAACAGAAATTGTGAGTGAACGAAACAAGAACTTTTAACTATTTTTGGTCCAGAGACAATTTATTGTGTCTAAAAAAAATATATGAAAAAAGTAATGTGTTACCATGCCAGCTACCTCCTTTTTTCATTTGATTTTGGGGCACATGTGGAAAAATCCAAAAACTCTTAATATCTCTATAAGGCTTCATTTTGGAGAAATTCTCATGCTATTTTTGGATTCCTTGGGTCAAAAAACTTACCTGAGTGAATTTTTCAGAGCCATAGGATCTTTCAATCAGAAAATATTCAAAGAAATGACATCACAAAATTGTCGCCCAGGTGTCGCATCATACAACTAATGCTAAAACAAAAAATGCTCTAAATTGGAAACCGCTTGGAGTTACGTGCTCAAGTTTTCAGGATTTCTTAGTTCCTATATTGTCTATCTGCAGTGCAAACTACAGACAGGTTTCAGGATATGAGTTTCAAAACCCCATATTTCTGGATGATTTGACACAGAATGACCCAGTAGAGAGAAAAAGGTAGAGAGAGAACAAAATAAGATTTATTTAACAGCGTTTTACACAATAACAGCAACGTCATCATTTCGTGTGTTTACTATTTTCTGTCAATTTCTATGGATGTGCATTAGCGCTATAATTATATAATAAAAGTAACGTTTTTTTGCTATCGGATTTTCATATTTACACTGTAAAACAAATAGATTTTTTTTCAACTAACAACATAGAGGAGAGTTAATTTTAACGTTTTCTGTTGACACTTATGTATATAAAGATGATGTTGCTTAAAGGCCTTCATACTTTTTTTTGGAAAAGGTGCAAAAAATAAAGTTCACCCTCTATCAATTTGAATAATCAAATAAAAAGGAATTTTTTTTAGGGGACATTCCATGTAAAATCATCCAGTAAAAGACCGAAATTTCACCACCCCTCTCAGAATTTTGTTATCCTTTTGATCTATGATAAACTGCCAAATTTCAGATCCAGCAATCAATGGGAACCCTGTTTTTGAGCTCAGCCAAATTGTAAATTTTTGGAAAAGCATTTAGTTTCTGGTTTAGAAAATTGCAGCTCCTTGGGTGTTTTGACCAAGGAATCTGAAAATCAACCTTAGAAAGCCAGGGGAGTTCATGTTATGGGACTTTTGTGTCCATTTATATGCTGAGACAGCTTCCATGGGAACCCCCAAAAGGGCATAATTTTGGGAGTCAAGAAAAGACAACTCTAGGGGTCAGAGGTGATATCTGTTTTAATATTAAGAAAGCCAAAAGATAGAACTTTCAATATATCATAATTAAAATTAGACGAAAAATAAGTAGTTTTCCAAATATTAAACCATGTGATTCTATATGTTATCATGGGTCGCCATTTTGTATGCGCAAGCGCGCGCATATGGTCGACACATACGCGTGACGTGTACAAAATGCCCACCCGTGATAACATAGAATCACATGGTTTAATATTTGGAAAACTACTGGTTTTTCATCTAATTTTCATTTTTCGCCAACTGTGACAAGGCAGTTGGTACATTTAACAGCCTTCGTTTTTGCTCGCGCGTAGCATAAACGAAGGCTAGGCTGTGAAATGGAAAAATAATCCCAGAGGTCAGGGGTTAATACCATGCAAAAGAAATCAAACAAAACTTTTTAGCCAATAAACACATAAAAATGTCCCTCTCTCACCCACTTTTCGAAAAAGTAATTTCTTCATATCATGAAAACTATTTTTTTGCGACGAAAACGGTTTGAAGATACGTTTTTAGCACACCGAAATCTACAAAAAAAATATCTTGTTATATATGTACGTGAAACGGGCCTTAAAGTAAAATTTTACCAAAACTAAAATAAGTCTTAATGAAAACGAACGATAAATATTTTTATTGGGTCTATCTTTTTAATACTCCACCTCTCAACCGCCCCCAATGTAAACAATTTTTGTGAAATGTTAACGATAACCTAATCGATAAATGTCGGCGCCTTACTTACGGAAAAACAGTTAATTAAACTGCAGTGCAGCAGCACCTCTCCCCCATAAAAAGGACGAAAAACATGTTTTTGTAAACCACTCGTGAAAACTTAATTTTTTAGATCAATTAAAAAGCATTAAAAACTACGTAACAAAAAAAAAAAAAAAAAAAAAAAAATGAACCGCATTTTATTTTTTTTAATTTTATTATTTCAAATGTCCGCTAAAAAGATTCTTTTGCGATGTGATAAGTCTAGGCACCGCCAAAACTGGGGGGGGGGGGGGGGGCAGGTAAGTACTTTTTGACGGACTGTCTTTTCAAAAATCTACCAAAAATTAGGTAATTATCCGATCATTACGAAATTTTCAGCGATTATTAAGAGAAGAATGAAGTTTATAACAGTGTACTTATTTTTCATAAACGATATTTATATATATATTTTTTTTTTACTTACAAAACCCCCCCTTGTTTTGAGGTGGTACAAATATGTTTAAAATAATCATCTGAAACTGAACACAACATATTGTGCTGTTGTAAGGGACAGAAATATAGATTTAAAAAAAAAAAAAAAAATGTTTGCATACCTTATTTTGACGTCTGAATATCAGAACTTCGATTGTGTTTAATTATCCCGCTTTTGAGTTTTGAAGTGTGAAATTCGGTGAATATGTTAAGTAAAATAATTAATTTAAGTTAAGCAAAACAAAACAAAATTTTTTTAATATTTATACGAAAAAGGCCATTTTAAAATCTTTGATAAATAAATTAACAATTTCTTTTTAGCGAGCCGAATAATGCATGACCATTATTAAACAGGGCATGCTTTGAAGAATCGATACAAAAAAAAAAAAAAAAAAAAAAAAAAAAAAAAAAAAATCGATAAATATTGTGCCCTTTGTGTTAAAAATAGCATCATTTTTTCGATCCCGTTTGAAAACGTTTGCCGCCTTTCGACTACGGTGGACCAAACGCGCTGAAATAATTTTTTTTTTATTCTGCTTTAAATTGCCCCTCCCCCATTTTGGAGAGCCTGGCCCCCACACACATACACATTAAAAACCAAACTCATACAAATGGTCACCCATCTGGTACTGGCCAGCCTCAGCGTTAATAATACATTGAAATTTTCGTTACTGAAAAATAAGTTTTTTTGGCCTGTTTGGTCTTCCATAATTTGCTTTTTATCGAATACAAACGTAAACAGTGTCGATCTAGACTCTAGATCGACGCGAAGTAACTGGTTGCCTATATGAATAAGTGGAATTATTTGAAATCCAGGTACTTATATTATAATATTTTTGCATATTCTCATAGAAAATCATCCTAAATCTTAGTTAGACAACAAATAAATAAATGAATTATTTCAAAAACCTTTTTTAAAAAATATTTATGTACGTTTTTTGTGCAAGACAAAAAATGGCAATTGTTAACTTTTTGGGAAAATTTAACATTTAAAATTTAATTAAAAATAATAGAAAAAGTTTTACATTATTCTGTTTTCTATATGATAAAATTCAGGGTTTTATCTTTCTGGAAAAAAAAAAGTTACTCAGAAATAATGGATTTTAATAAATGTAATTTCGTTTTAAAAAACAACAACAACTTGATTTTTCGGCCATTAGTCACTTCACTACGCGCATGCGCACGTGAACGCATCATATAAGAAAACACTATTGAAGGCAGTGAAATCGCGTAAAATAGTCCCAGGTTCCAGGAGTTCATACCATATAATCTGTAAATTTGCGACGGGTTTGCTTATCAGATTCGTTGTCAGCGACCTTAGTAAACCAAATTAGAGTGTTGTAGCTTAAGGTAATATTTACCATGTGAACACCTTGTAGATTGCGAAAACAGCTAACATATTTATCTTTCTTTTTGCGACTTTAATGGCCGACGTTTTGTTTTAGCCGATAGCAATAAACTTTTTTTTCACTAAAAACACAATAAAAGTTGTTCTACACGATGAATTTTCGTAATTTTTTAATATATTACTATTTTCGACATGACAATTCAGTAAGTAATATTGATTTTGAGTAAAACTTGCAGAGTATGCGCTGTTTTACGGTTGTTGTAAATATGGAAGGGAAATTTAAATTTCGTTCCGTTTTAAATTCGACACATTTTTACATTACATCCAACTACGTTCACATTCGACATGTCAAATTTTATAGGTTTCGAGTACGCTGACAAGGTTAGAGGTGTGTATTCCGAAAGCCATTCTTAACATGGGGAGGTTGGGGTGTTGTAAACGTAATTGAGGGGTGGCCGCCACAACACACCCGCCCCTGCCTCCCCCAAATGTAAACACAGAATTTCTGAAATGTTAAACAGTATTCTACTCGGTAAATGTCGGCGCGTTACTTATGGAAAAACGGTTAATTAAATTGCAGAAGCACCTATTAAACTATACAAGTTCTCTAATTGAATACTCCCCCCCCCCCAAAAAAAAAAATAGAATGAAAAACATAAAATATGCTTTTGTAAACCGCTCGTGAAAACTTACTGACAGCAATATTTTTACTATTAAATGAGGTGAAAACTTTTTTATTTTATAAAAAAATATTTGTCTTTTAAAATGTCTGCCATGTATTCATGCACCTTGTGAAACGTCAAGTGACTTACGCGCGTGCGCGCAGTTTAGTAACTAAGTTAAAAAAAAAAAAGAAAAATGAATGGCTCATTCCATGTCAAATCGACAGGGAGTAAAACCATGTCCGACACGGATTTTTCAAATTTGCTACACTTATAGATCTGCATGAAAGAAATTGAATGGCACTTGTTAAACATCAAGGTCAAGGGGTTCCTGAGATATGACCTTGACCTTTTACAAAAATGTGAATTTTTATGAAGAAGTAACCAACTTTAAAAGACGATATCTCTATTATTTATTGGCCTACAAAGTTCATTCATATATCATTTTAAAGTACTTGGATAGATCTATAAATTTATCTGGAAATATTTTTTTTCAAGGTCAAATTAAAAAAGTTGACCTTGACTTAACCTGAATTATCTCAAAAACCGTTCTTTCAATTTCTTTTAGATTTTGACAGAAGATTTGTCTATCTTATGACAGTACATATTCCAAATTTCGTGATTGGCCTTTCACTTGAACTATCGTTACAAGCGTTTTAAAGAAGTGGGCAAATTCAAAATGGCGGAACGATTTCATATAAAACATTTTGATATTTCCCAATATGGTCAAGTTTGATATCTTTGCAGAGCTATTTTGATGCTGATTAATATTTACATAAAGACCATGGTCAAAAAGTTAAAAAAAAAAAAAAAAAAAAAAAAATATTGTTGATCAAACTGAATTTTCTTCATATGTTTTTGGTATTTGTGCACTTTTTGAACCATGCTGAAATAATAACGTTATTTCGGAAGGCATTCTTAACATGTGGAGAGGAGGGTGTTTTGTAACTAATGTGTACTTTCATCTAACAATTTTATAATAAAAAAGAACATATTGTAAAACTTTAAATTAAGCTGAAAATACAATTTGAAAAATAGCGTGGTTCAAAAAGCGCATAAGCACAGTTTTTTTTAATGCACCATGGATTTTGTTATGGAAAAAGTGATATATAATAAAAAATGAATTTTGAAAGGTGTTAAGGGTTTATTAAATTATACGATAAAACATGTGGTCTACTAAGAGGCAATTTCTGTTGTTTATTCGGTAATTTTTTTCAATGAAAAATTTTTAAAATACATGTTCTTAAAAATTCTTGACATGTTGAATATTATGCACAATTCTGGTTGTGAAGTCAAACTGTTTTATGACTTTCATACTTTTCTTATACAACACAGATTTTGATACAGAAAGTGATGTAATAAAAATTTCTAAAAAGTGCGTTGAGATTTAATTAGGTTATAGTATCAAAAGAATAAACATTTGATGGCGATGGTAAAAACGAAACCAAATATTAATTTAAAAAAATACTCCAGTGTTAACACTTTGTGTCATTAAAGAAAACACGTATTATCAAAGAAAGCAATTATTTTATTTAGAAGAATTAATTCAGTTTAAACAATTCTTGTGTTATTACCAAACAACAAAAAAGAAAACACGGTCTAATGTAATTTTGGTACCGCGCTGAAATAATAACGTTATTATTTCGAAAGCAATTCTTAACATGGGAGGAGAGAGTATCGTTTAAAAGTCATTTTAAGGGCACTTGTGCCGTATGCAGACAGCGGCTATTGTTAGGGGGCGATAACTCCAATTTCTTCTTGGTCAAATAACGCGGCAAGATTTTTTTTCGAACAGAAAAATATGTGAAAACCAAAACATTTATTGTATAAAAATATATCAATATATAATTGTAAAAACATTTATTGAAAAGTCTGCGTAAAGAAATATAATTTAATAAAACAATTTTGGGTTAACCTGTACGTATAAGGTCCTGATGTCCCACCTCGTTCTGAGTTTGGGGAAAAGCCGTCTGACGTAAGCGGTGTCGAGACAGAAAATTACCCTAAACCTAAAACCCCTTCAGCATGGATTTGACAAGCATGAGCAAATTTTGGAGTTGTTACAATGAGGCGAAAATTTTCTTACGAGAAACTGTTGAAATTTTTGATAAAGAAATAATTTTTATTTTTTTTTTATGTACACCTATTCCTCATCTTGACATGTAGTGAAATGAACACACTCTTTTGACCGGCCCTTTGCAGGTCATTTTTTTTTTTTTTTTACATAGGCGTCACCACTTATCAAGGCCGATAGGCCACTCAAGGATAAGGGTTAAAGAGTGTAGAGTAGTCAAAAGGACAATATAGTAATCAATAGTAATGAAAGTTCGGTAAATTTGTTAACTTAAGTGGAACGGCTCATCAGAAACTTGTTCACGTTGGACTTGAAGACAACCATATTATAGACAGCTGGAAAGCAGGAAAACGGAAGACAATTCCACAGGCGTGCAGTTCTAAGAAAGAAGTTTTGAAAGAGTGGGGAAAATTATTGATAATGTTTTCAGCTAGTCTAGTGTTTCTTGTGAAAGTTTGGCGAGGAGAGACCATAGATTGAAGCTCAGTCGAACACTTTCCATAAAAATAACGATAAAGCAGAGACAAACTCGCAACATCTCTTCTGTGAGATAGAGGTTGCAGCGAAGAGAAAAGGACATCTCCCACCAGGCCACAAAGTCTATTTTGAACCCTATCAAGGCAGGACAAGTCTTTTCTAGCAGCTCCTGCCCATATTTGGCAACAGTATTCCATCCTTGGACATATCTGGCTCTTATATAGATAGAGAGAATTGCATCAGCAGTGAGATATCTACTGGATCGATAGAAGGATCCGACCATTTTTCCAACGGCCTTGGCAACAGATTTGATGTACGTATTCCATTTAAGATCAGGAGTAAAGGTCATTTCCATCATCATCGTTATAATTCCCTTCTAGTAGTCGGCTACTCTGCCACCCTCTGGAGTGTGATGAGGAAGGGAGAAGAAAGAACTTTTCCCTAGTTTCATCAGTTCGACCGTAGCTGGCCTAAGAACAGGAGGCTAATTTCGGCTCCGTCAAAAGGATTTTTGACGTTAAATTCTTACGGTTTTTTTCTCTCCTCCTTTGGAGAACGATGTTTGTTTAGAACTCCATCGGGAGGTACTAAACTTTTAACGTTATTTTATTCACAGTCATTAAAAGACAACAAGGTTTACGACTGGAAAATTAGTACCAGTTATTAAAAGGCAAACAAGAGTCTTGTAAGTCTGGTAAATTATAAGTCTCAAAGGATTAACGAAGGAAACCGCTGTATTTTCAGTTCTTTGCTGTAAAGAACAAAAATTAATTTCACCGACAAGAAAAGCAGAATATCAGCCCTAGAAAGAAAATTCACCCTTTGTTCTAGGAACTTGAAAGATTATTCAACCAAAGTTTCCTTCAAAAGGGAAATCTTCCATAATAAAAGAATTTACCCCGTATTTGTACACATAAAGCCTACCAAAGCGGCTTTATGGTTTTCTGTTTCTTTCCTTTGAATTTAAAGGTATCTGAGCCTTCTCAAACGAAAAATTAATTCTTTCTCCCATTTAATGTCAAAGAAACTTTTTGATTTGTGATTCCTTTCGGAAAAGAAAAAACATTTCGTCAAAATAAGACTGAACATTTCGTTAGAAAGACTGAATTAAAAAAAGGACGGTTTTCTATTTTTTTCAGATGTTCTTTTCATTCAGCCTTTATTACAAGTAAGAATTGTCGTCTCTTTTGTATTATTTTTATTTTTAATGTTTCTTAAGGGTTTTTTTCCTTTTGTTAAATAAAGGCAATTGATAACTTTTTGTTTTAATAAACTTGGATCATTTTAAACACATTCGAGTTTGTATTTCTTTTGCTCTTTTCTATTAGTTTTCCTTCTCCAACAAATTTGCTTTAAATGCCTTTTTTCCTTTCTTTCATTTTTGTTATCATGAAAAACGGATTTTGGTGACGAACCCAAAATTCCGTCACATCTTACGAAAAGAAGGACCTATGTGCGTCATTTTTCAAATACAAGTGACAGAAGTAAAAAGGAATAAAAATTATTGTTGGACACAAAGAAATTATTAGCAACCCCAACAAAATTAAGAGACCCCGGAATAATTGTGGAGATAGATGAAAGTCAGTGTCGTAACGAAAAGAAAATACAACCAAGGGTGCATGATACGACAGAAGTTTTTTTTTTTTTTTTTTTTTTTTTAATTCTAATTATTTGAACTGTTGAATTAAAAATAATTCGGTATACCAAAAATTCTAATTATTTGTGGAATTTATAAGGGGATAAAAAATATTAATTATTTGAACTGTTTATTTTTTTTAATTCTAATTATTTGAATTGTGAAAATAAAAAAAAATTGTAATCATTTGAACTGTTTTTTTTTTCTTAAGTTAACAACTTGGCACTTTATTGAAGAGGTAATTTTTCGCCTCGACACCACTCACATTAGACGATTGTTCCTCGAACTCAGAACGAGGTGGGACGTCGAGACCCTATTCATTAACCCAATCTATATAATACTAAAAGTCTATGGATCTTGTATGTTTGCAATCAGATTTCCGGTTTTCAACATCCGGTTGCGCATGCGTAAATAGCAACGTCTTCAATCCGTTATTCCAATTCCGGAATTTTTATATCGCTTTTAATACAAACAATTTCATTTAATTTGATCAAATAGTTATTTATATATACAAATAATACATAGATTCATAGATAATTATAATATATATTATAAAATCTATTTATCTATGAATCTATTAATAATATGAAATATTACCCTATACAATTTATGGAAAGAAAACACCTCTCACTTTCCCTCTAATAGATTTCAACACTCCTACTCCCTCTGGTTTCGTTACGTACGCGAGAAATAGTTACGTGTATGTGTGAGAGAGAGAAAAAGAGAGCGATGTAAAACTGGATAGAGTTATCCCCCTTAACTAATGCAGACCTTTTTACTAGAGGGCGTTATTACAAAAAATTTCTTTTTCTTCTTCCCATGTTTTTTAAAGTCGTCTGCTTACATTTCCAAACGGAAAGCTGAATCGGTAAATGCACACATTTCTATTACATTAAATAGTGTTTTCCTTTACACAATGGGTACTGAATGTTTGCTTAAATTAAATGAAAAAAGTTACATTTTATTTTCATTTTCTATTTAAAAAGCCATTATTAACATGTGGAGAGTGTTTTTTTTTATTATTCTGTACTTTCAACTAACAATTTCATTTAAAAGATGATATATCAAAATTTGAATTTAACTATAATAAGGATTATGATACCTGTTCAGTGCATATTTACCTATAAGTATGACCAACCACTTATAATTCAGTAACTGTAATTTAAAAAAAAAATAACAATTATAATAAACAGAACGACTCATAGAAATCTATCTATATTCTTTTTTCATTTTAATATACTTTCATAGAAATGCTTCTGTTATGTAAAAAAAACTATTTTCTTTATGCCACAAGTGTCACGCTCATACATGAATTCCATAGCTAATATAACGTACTGGCCCAACGGGTCACGGGTGGTCTAGTTCTGTTATAAAAATAACATTAGATTTTTATAAAATGAAATAGCTTCTTTTTTTTTTTTTTTCGAACAAATAAATAATTAAATGAAACATCTTTTTTGAATTAAAGCAACTTTGAAGGGTCAACAAGAAAATTAATAATTTAAATGTTTTTTGACAGAGACGCACCAAGAAAAGATGGCCGCCGTGCGCATACAACCGAAGTGTTGTTTTGTGAACAAAAAATGTGTTAAAACTAAATTAATTTTTCGGCAATTCACGGGGAACGTGGACCGTGCATAAATGGCGTTTTTATTTAATGATTGCTCCCCTCCAAAGCGTTTTCTTTCACTTTCGTGACTTTATTTTTAATCACGCATGTATTTATTTTATTTAAAAAAATTTTTTTCTCTTTGTGTTAATTTGATTCATACTTTTATTCAGTGCTTGTTTTTTTATTTTTATTTCATTTTATTTTAATTTTCTTATAATTTTCTTCACTAAATATTATTTTTTTGTTAAATTATTTTTTCATACATATTCAAAGAATGTTTTTGCCTGCCCCCTTTTTTGGCCTCAAATAATACCTTCAAAAAGTTTTTGTGATTAAATAAACCAAAGAAAACCTTTTGTGCATGCGCTTTGGAGGAGCAATCATTAAATAAAAACACCGTTTATGCAGGGTACACGTTTCCCGTTAAGTACCAATTTTTCTAAATAAAATATTTGTTTTATTATTTGAAAATACAAAAAGTGTTTTCTTTTTGTTTGTTTGTTTTGTAATAACACAAGAAATGTTAAAAACTAAAGTATTTTTTTAATAAATATATGGTTTCGTTTTTTGTGTCTTCCATTCAGTTTCGTTACATAATCAACCGTATCCACTTCTGGTAGCTTGATTGTTTTCAGAGTAGTGATCTTGGACATTACTTAAAAGTATACAAATTTATTTTCTTTTGGAGGGGGGGTCGTTTTAAAACTATATCTACCCCAGTATTTTCTTTAATTTTCGGACATTTTTTGTTAAAAATTATTTACTAAGTAATGTTGAGTGCGACATTATTTAATTAAAAAGAAATAACAAGTAAACTCTTTAAAATAAGTTTAAACACCAAAAACTTACAAAGCTAGGTAGAAAACGAAAACTTAGAAAAATCAATTTAACTTTTGTAAAACAATAAATATGTAAAAATATTTTGTAAAATATTATGGGATGTGCATTATTACCTAAAAATATACAAATTTACTTTCTTTTGGAGGGGGGGGCTCGTTTTAAAACTATATCTACATTAATATTTTCTTTAATTTTCTATTTTTGAGTAATTATCCTCCTAAGACATGATCCTCTTATGTCAGACATTTTTTGTTCATAACTCTCTACATTACTTTTTTTTTTTTTAATTAAATAAACTCTTTAAAATAAGTTGAAAGGCACAAAAACTTTCAAAGCTAGGAAGAAAACTAAAACTTAGAAAAATTAATTTAATTTTTTTTAAACAACAGTAAACAAGTAAAAATATTTTTTAAAAATTTTATGGGATGTCTATTCTCTTTTAAAGAACGGTCATAAAATGTGTTTTCAATCGATATTTATTCAATAAGGGACCAGTTTTCCTACCTAGCAAAAGGGGACGAGTTTTCCTAAATTCAATAATGCACATCCCATAATATTTAAAAAAAAATATTTTTACATGTTTATTGTTTTAAAAAAATTAAATTGATTTTTCGGTGCAAGTCTATAAATGGTCCACAAGTAATCTTTTTTACTATAAAAATCTGAAAAAAATATTTATAATGTACGTACTTGTCACTGCATGAAAATGTCATATTCCAAAAATCACGTAAATCGATCAAGTAGATTTTTTCTTATTTAAGAAAATCAAATACAAGACATTTTATCGAAGAAAAACTTAACGCCATCTTGTTTTTGAATGATACACTGCTAGCGACACATATTGGGAGTTGGATTTATTTGCTTCCCCACTGAGCAAATTAGGCACAAGGCCGTTTTTTAATGTGGAGATAGAGGGAGGGGGGAGGGAAAGGGGGGGACCAGCTCCCGAGAGGTGGGAAATGGGAGCTGGATTAGTAACTGTTGGTATGAAGGGCTGCCCATACATTGACCAAGGTCACATATGGTCTTTGCTAGTCATAGGTAGCAGCATCTGTCGGAACAGATACTACACTTTGAGATATTAAATCTTTTATTCATGTTAAAAAATACAGTCAAAATCAACGATGAACAAAAAACTTAGGCACATGGCCAACTCAAAAGGGGGGATTTTGGGGGTCGTTGGTCATCCTTGTCACTCCAGAACTAAACAAAGTCAAAAGTTTCTCCCAGCTAGTATCTTCTTTCACCATAATACCGCATTCACCCTTGCATATTGGGGGACGTCCTAGTAACTCCCAATTTTTAAAACATTTTTTATTGACGTGTAAAAACAAAAAAGATAACAATAAAATGGTACAATAATTCATTTTTGTTGAGGGCGGGGGAAGAAAAAACAAAAGGTGATTAGTAGGACCCTCCTAACCCCGTTTAGTTGATAGACTGCCACTAGGTTTGTAAAAGGAACCTCGCTTCTGCGGATCAGTCTCTAGGTGGGGATGCCCTCTAGATGGGGGTGAATGGAGAAAAGAACATTTTTTTGTGGGTAAGGGATGGAGGTTAGTTTGTATTTCTTTTTCTCCAAGATGGGTAAAATTTAGAGGAAGGGGTGAAAACAAAAATTGCAGGTAAGAGGGGATGGGGATCTTGGAGGCTTCCTAATCGGGGAGGGATGGAACACACACTCAGCTAGCTGAGAGGCTACTTCTTTAATTTTACTTTACAGAACTGCGCGTTCCACACCTAGGCGGGGAACACGTATTCAAATTTGGCTCCTCTTCGTACACACAGACTTGCCACATGTATCCATCTTCTGTCAAATGCCGCGTGATGCAGCCTTCTTCTATCACATCTGATCTTCACTCGTAGTTGGTGTTTAAAGAAAGCGATCAGATCTTGATCAGAAAAAGACAACACCCCCCGGCAACCTTGCAGACGCGACGTCCAAATCACCATTCTCGCCACGGCCAGGATCGTAACGTAGACCATTTGTCTTTCCCAGTCCCATGGCGGCCTCACGTTGTCCACAACATTGGATACAGTAATTGGGCGAGGATGCTCAGGATCGATGCGAGCCGTCACTTCGCTGACATACGACCAGTACTGGCGGAGTTCGCGGCAATCGAAGAAAGCGTGATCCGTAGTTTCTACGGCCATTGTCCCACAACGGGGACAATCAGGCGACTCCAAAAACCTGGAACTGCATTGTATGTTGTTGAGTGAAAGTGCATTTCGGGCCAATCGCCAGGTCAGAGAGAACTCCGAATTGTTCAGATGACTCGAACCTGGCGCCCAGCTCCACGCGGAGCGGATCTCACTCTGCTGCCACCCCAAATGCGCGCATAGCGGGTCGTCAGCGGCCCCCTTCACTAGATCCCTGTGGAGTTCCCTACCGGTAGCAGTCACAAGGTCACTGGACCTTGGTAGTCGTTTTAGCGCGGCTCGGCACTCTTTCATGTAGGCAGATTCTCCCCGCGGCCTGCGACGGCTCTCGATGGAAGGGTCGAGAACGAGGTCGGGGAAGGCGGCAGTAACCACGGGGTGCCACGGTTGGTCATCCTGCATATAGTGGCTCAGGAAGGCCAGCCTCTCAGCATCTCGATGACACTTCAAGTCCGGCATTCCCAAGCCTCCCTCACACGGACGTCGAATACAGACCTGTCTGCTCACCCAGTGTCTTCCTCTGTCCCAAAGGAGCGAGGACAAGAGTTCGACAAGAGCTTTTAGGTGTTGTGCAGGCAGGGGAAGTACGGCCAGTCGGTAAAGGATGAGAGGAAAGACGTAAGTGGCGCACGCCTCAGCTCTACCCTTTAAGGAAAGTTTCCTAGGAAGCCACGAATTGACTGCAGCCTCCACCTTTGACCGTACCTCCAACCAATTCTTGTCAAGCTGGAGACCCGGTCCGAACCACACGCCGAGGATCCGGACCGGGCCATTTGTCCAGCTGAAGGGCGCAGGGAGGTTTGCGTTGCCACTCCATGCGCCCAACCGCAGTCCTACCGACTTGTTGCGGTTTATCTTGGCCCCCGTGATTCTTTCGTACTGTGTGAGTGCCTCCGACACGACCTCAATGTCTCTGAAGCCAGACACGAAGATCGTGACATCATCGGCGAATGCGGATACTTTGGCAGCTGAGCCGCCAGGCAGAGCCATTCCGCGCAGGGCCGAATTTGCCTCCCCATGTCTCAGCTTGCGGAGAAGAGGCTCCAAAGCCAGGACATAAAGCAGGGGCGACAGTGGACAACCCTGACGAACCGACCGAGAGATAACAAAGGGTTTCGAGTGCTTTCCATTGACTTGCACGACAGCCATGGGCTGTCGATATATTATGGAGATCCACTTGCAAAAGTCCGGTTTAAAACCGGCGGCCTCTAAACGATGGTCGACCCTATCGGAAGCTTTGGACTGATCTAAATTTATCAGCGCGGCTTTCGTGTCGTCATCTATTCCCCCCTCTAGGATCGTGCGGATCAGGTGCAAGTTGTTCTGAATCGATCTCCCCTTCACAGCGTAGTTCTGTTCCGGTTCAACCAACTCGTCGATAACAACCTGCAGCCGATTCGACAGGACCTTGACCAAAATCTTCAACTCTGTGTTTAGCAGAGTTATGGGCCTGTAGTCGTCTAACTCTTCCCCTCCATGCCCGTCACCTTTCTTCAGCAATGTGATCACTCCCTTGGTCACCTGCCCTGGGATGGATCCCTGAGCAAACCAATGGTTGAACATATCCGTCAGAAGAGGCAGAAACATGGGCAACAGCCTCAAGTACAGTTCGTATGGCAGACCATCAAGTCCTGGCGATCTGTCACAGCTGACCTGCTTCAGCGCAGTAAAGACCTCCCGCTCCGTCACCCGGCCCTCGCAACCAGCCACTCTAGCCGCCTCGAGGCGGGGAGAGTCGGCCAAATAGTCGCTAAACTCAAGGACCGGAAGATCGGGCTGCTACGTAAAACGCTTCTCGAAATGTTCTCGAAACCCCTCGCAGATCTCCCAAGTCGATTCCAGGGTGCGTCCATTCGGAGGTTTGACTTTCGCAATATAGAAACCTCACGGCGCTCGTCTGCATCAGAATTGACTGCTTTGTTGCCTATCTTTCTAAGCCTAGCTCTAACTACTTGGCCTTCGTAACGCTCGCTAGTCTCGCGTAGAAGATCCTGCTTAGCTAGTTCCTGACTAACCCTATCACCCTCCCCCATAGCCTGGGCTAGTTTCTGCTCTAGCTGCTTCTTCGTCTTGGCCTTATCTAGTGCGAGGCGCTGGGCATACTTGACGGAGAAGCTTCTGATCTTGGCTTTGAGACCTAACCACCACTTACTCCCGGTAACCGCCCCCACTAGTGCCTTTTTAATCAATTCTCTTAACTGATCTTGGAAGTCTTGTATCTCCAGAAGGGAGGTGTTTAACTTCCAGTACCCCGCTAACTTAGGCCTATTTCCTAGCTTCAGCCGGGCCATAACTAATTTATGGTCTGTATGGCCTAGCCAAATGAACGTGGGACAAGATAAGAAGTCTACTTCGCCTCTCCTAACTAACATCCTGTCCAAATAGGTATTTGGATAGGAGGAAACGCTATTGGTCCACGTCCACATCTCCCGCCCCGGATGCTCGAACCGAAACCTGTCGACCAGACCGCATCTAGCCATCAGATCAGCCAGGCTGGACTCGCACCTCTCCGATCCTCTAGCATCGCCTCCTACCTTATCTATCTCGGGGTCTAAGATGGCGTTCCAATCTCCTATTAGCACTACCCGCTTCCGACAATCTACAAACGCGTCAAGCTGACTGAAGAATGAGACCCTCTCACGAGTGGTGCTGGGCGCATGAACCGCGATCACCCGAAACACAGAATCTTTTACGGCAACATCGGCCACAACCAGCCTGCCCACCGCATCTCTATGGACAACGTCGACCGTCGCCGACAGGGTACGTTTAACCAGCACGGAAACTCCCTTCCCCCGTGGGCTGCCATATGCTGAGAAAACCTCAAAATCTCTGGCCAGCACCTGACAGTCCACAGAGGAAACGAAATGGGTCTCCTGAATCGCAGCCACATCCACTCCCAGGGACAAGAGGTCGTGCCGGAGGCGAGCCGCCCGGCCCGGTGATCTCAAGCCCCTCGCATTCAAACTAGCCAAATTCAAAGCCATGGTAGCTACCTTAGGGTGTGTCACACTCAGCTCCGAAGTCAGCTGGGGAGAGGACGCCGACGTTATGTGCCATGCTCAAGGTGGTCAGGTTTTTCATATCCTAACCTTCTCTCGCAATGCCGCCGACGTCCAAAGGATAAATTAATTTTATGGCCCTGTAGAGTGACGGATGGACCAACACGGGGACCCTTCCCTTGCATTGTTTTGACAGTTCATCAAGAGAAGGGTCATTTTTTTTCACCAGTTCAATTCCCGGAAACGCCCCTTCAGCGGCCTGCAGCCTTGTCCACAAGTTGGTCTTGCAGGCCTCTGGAGTTCTGACAAAAGTTATTAGGAGTGGGGCGTCCGGGAAATTTGAGGGGATATTTACATCTTTCCCCTCTATCTGTTTGTAATCGAACAGAGGTTTTAAGTTTTTCCTCTGCCGATGGGAAATGTCTGTGGCCACAGATAGAGGGTCTACATTACATAGTTCCTCAGGGGCAAGGACCTTTAGTCTGGTTGGTCTGCAAGAGGCAGAGGAGTCTCTCTCCTCCCTCGGTTCATTCTTTTCCTTTTCTTTTTGGGGTAGTGGCTCAGTTTGCCTTAGTGTGGGGACGGGTGTTTGTGTGGTGCCTGGTGTTGGTGCGGTGTTTGGTGTTGGTGCGGTGTCTGGTGTTGGTGCGGTGTCTGGTGTTGGTGCGGTGTCTGGTTTGGGGGTGGAAGTGGATTTTGTTGTTAGGGGTGATGTATGTTCACAGGGAGTGGGGGCCACCTTTTCTTCCTCTTTTCTTCTTTTGTTTTTCTTTTTCATTCTTTTGAATGAACCGGGGAGAGGTGAGGTTGAGTTCCTCTCCCTCTCACTTGCGGATTCATCCTCAGAGAAGCAGTCTTTTCTCCGCTTGATCCCCGTCTCGATTGGTGTGGGGACCGTTGGTTGTGTCTGCTCCTCTATTTGCTGCTGCAGCTGTTTTTGCTGTTGCTGCTCTCGCTGGTGTCGTTGCTGCTGCTGCTTCTGCTGCACTTGCTGATTTTGCTGCTGCAGTAGTTGTTGCTGCAGTTGTTTCCGCGGCATTGGCTGCGGTGGCTGTTGTTGTTGCTGCATTTGCAGAGGCTCCTGCCTCGATTTTTGGGCTGGTGGTGGGACGGTGGCAGAAGGGATTATGTGTTTCCGCTTTTGTCTCACTACCGTGCTCCATTCTTCCCCCTTGGCCTCCTGGGTGGTTTGGGTTTTCCTTGGAGCTGGAGTTGGTGCTGCAGTTGCAGGGGTTGTTGCCGCCTGTTTTGGTGCGGGCGTTGTCTCAGGGGTTGTAACCGCCTTTTGGGTTGTTTGATTAGGGGTTACCCTTTGGGGGCAACTCCTAGCCATGTGGCCCTGCTTTTGGCAGAACCAACAGTGTGGACGACGGCCCTCCACCACTACCGTTATGCTGGCGTCTTTGTATGTCAGCAGCGGTGGTATTGCTCGAACACCCTCCCTCTTCAGCCTCATTGCTATTGTGTAGCAGCCCAGGTGTCCCAGTTTTTGACCGTACTGGGGTCACCTGTTCTACCTCACCGTACTGGCTGAAGAGGCATCCTAATACTTCTGCAGGTATTTGGGTTGGCACATTAAATACCTGCACCCGAGTGCTTCTCTTGCCCTGGTATTCAGGTATTAGTTTGACTCTCCCATGCTTTATTTCTTGGAGGGAGAGTCTCTCCGCATCATCCTTGGTGGGTAGGAGGATGTCCCACACAGCGAAGCTCCTCTGGTACAGGTATAGTACTGGGATGTTAAGTTTGTGGAGGAGCCCCGCCATGTCTTCCTTCTTCATCCCTAGGAGGCGGTTTTCCGGTATATCGGAAATGGCAAAGGACAGGACTCTGCCCTCAATCGCCTCCCAGGCACCTGGTATGGGTTTTATATCTGCCCCCTCTATGTATTGTCTGTACTTAGTCAGGTACAGGTCTCTATACTCTTGAGGGGACAGTCGTTTTTCTACGGTCTTCCCCCACGCAGACCCTCTTGTTGGTGTTGGTATGGGGTCTTTAGTGGGGTTAGAGCGTTTTTGGTCTTTTATGGAGGTCGCCCCTGCCTGTTTATTGGCGACGCTTCCTGCCTCCCCAGATGTCTTGGTCAGTCCTTTTGTGGGAGTGTCACATTTTTGGGCGACGGCTCCCTTTTTAGTATCTTTTTCGGGAGCAGCTTCCCGTTTTGGGGAGTCGGCCTCTTGGGGAGCATGATCTTTTTTGTTTACTTTGAGGCCATCTGCCCCTTCCTCGTTTGTGAGGTCCAGGCGGTATGCCCCCTCATTTTCTTGATCTGCTCCCCTTTTGGGAGAGCAGCCCTCCTGGGGAGCGCTGTCCCCTTTATTGTCCTTTTGGTCTGGCACCTTCTCCTTTTTATGGTTGGAGTGAGATGCTACGACCGATTTTGGTTTTGCTCCCCTTTGGGGGGAGTCGCCCTCGGGGGGGAGCTGTTAAATTTTCCCCTTTCTGGAGAGCGTCCAATGGTGTCATACCCGGGCGGTACGCCCCATCAGCAGTTGTTTTTTCTCCTGTTGGGGATTCGTCCTCTTGGGGAGGAGTAGCCCCCTGGCTGGGGGTATCCATATTGGTGGGCCCCTGGCTGAGGGTATCCACATTGGTGGGCCCCCGGGCTGGGGGTGTCCGTTTTGGGTCCCTCTTTTAAAAAATTCACTGAAAAAAGTGACGTGGAATCAGCGTCCAAAGTGGGGAGCCGACTTTGGCGCCAAAAAGAGGTGGCGCCAAAAGGCAGCAAGAGGGGAGATAGAACTGGGAGTGGGAAGTTAGTGGAGGGAAGAGATAAGGTGTTTCCGACCCTCCCTCGCGGGAAGGTCGTAAATTATCAGCTCGGATCCCACCCCCGTGGGGGAGGGGGGAGAGCAGAGAAAGACAGACAAAGTGGGGGTGCGGACAGAACGCGACCCAAAAAGCTTGTCAGGTGTTCCGGGCACGAGAATGTGTCGCCAGAACAGCACTGCCTCGCACGATGTAGGTATCAGAACAGATACTACACTTTGAGATATTAAATCTTTTATTCATGTTAAAAAATACAGTCAAAATCAACGATGAACAAAAAACTTAGGCACATGGCCAACTCAAAAGGGGGGATTTGGGGGGTCGTTGGTCATCCTTGTCACTCCAGAACTAAACAAAGTCAAAAGTTTCTCCCAGCTAGTATCTTCTTTCACCATAATACCGCATTCACCCTTGCATATTGGGGGACGTCCTAGTAACTCCCAATTTTTAAAACATTTTTTATTGACGTGTAAAAACAAAAAAGATAACAATAAAATGGTACAATAATTCATTTTTGTTGAGGGCGGGGGAAGAAAAAACAAAAGGTGATTAGTAGGACCCTCCTAACCCCGTTTAGTTGATAGACTGCCCGTTCCACTAGGTTTGTAAAAGGAACCTCGCTTCTGCGGGTCAGTCTCTAGGTGGGGATGCCCTCTAGATGGGGGTGAATGGAGAAAAGAACATTTTTTTGTGGGTAAGGGATGGAGGTTAGTTTGTATTTCTTTTTCTCCAAGATGGGTAAAATTTAGAGGAAGAGGTGAAAACAAAAATTGCAGGTAAGAGGGGATGGGGATCTTGGAGGCTTCCTAATCGGGGAGGGATGCAACACACACTCAGCTAGCTGAGAGGCTACTTCTTTAATTTTACTTTACAGAACTGCGCGTTCCACACCTAGGCAGGGAACACATATTCAAATTTGGCTCCTCTTCGTACACACAGACTTGCCACATGTATCCATCTTCTGTCAAATGCCGCGTGATGCAGCCTTCTTCTATCACATCTGATCTTCACCCATAGTTGGTGTTTAAAGAAAGCGATCAGATCTTGATCAGAAAAAGACAACACCCCCCGGCAACCTTGCAGACGCGACGTCCAAATCACCATTCTCGCCACGGCCAGGATCGTAACAGACTATTTGTCTTTCCCGGTCCCACGCGGCCTCACGTTGTCCACAACATTGGATACAGTAATTGGGCGAGGATGCTCAGGATCGATGCGAGCCGTCACTTCGCTGACATACGACCAGTACTGGCGGAGTTCGCGGCAATCGAAGAAAGCGTGATCCGTAGTTTCTACGGCCGTTGTCCCACAACGGGGACAATCAGGCGACTCCAAAAACCCAGAACTGCATTGTATGTTGTTGAGTGGAAGTGCATTTCGGGCCAATCGCCAGGTCAGAGAGAACTCCGAATTGTTCAGATGACTCGAACCTGGCGCCCAGCTCCACGCGGAGCGGATCTCACTCTGCTGCCACCCCAAATGCGCGCATAGCGGGTCGTCGGCGACCCCCTTCACTAGATCCTTGTGGAGTTCCCTACGGGTAGCAGTCACAAGGTCACTGGACCTTAGTAGTCGTTTTAGCGCGGCTCGGCACTCTTTCATGTAGGCAGATTCTCCCTTTGGCCTGCGACGGCTCTCGATGGAAGGGTCGAGAACGAGGTCGGGGAAGGCGGCAGTAACCACGGGGTGCCATGGTTGGTCATCCTGCATATAGTAGCTCAGGAAGGCCAGCCTCTCAGCATCTCGATGACACTTCAAGTCCGGCATTCCCAAGCCTCCCTCACACGGACGTTGAATACAGACCTGTCTGCTCACCCAGTGTCTTCCTCTGTCCCAAAGGAGCGAGGACAAGAGTTCGACAAGAGCTTTTAGGTGTTGTGCAGGCAGGGGAAGTACAGCCAGTCGGTAAAGGATGAGAGGAAAGACGTCTTGTCCCCCGTGGCCACAGAGGGCCGGGGGCCAGTGCGACACATATTGGGAGTGCTTGGAATATAAGATCGGCAAGGGGCAGACAATCGACTTTCCACACTATAGAAAAAAAAAAACTTGGAAAATTTATTTACCATTTATCAGTTTTGTGGGAATTTAAAAACAAAAATAACGTTTAAAATTCCAGCAAACGAGTAGTTTCCAAGATATGAAGAGTTTTACGTAAATTGAGCACCCACACATTGACGCTCCTCCAACAAAAATTCGGCAAATGTGTATTTCAGCGGCGTAAATTCAAGTTTTACACTAGTGGTGGCCATAAAGTGGGTGATCATTATTCGTTACATTATTATAGAAAAGTGATCCTCCACTTTCTTTAAACTATCATTTCTTCATATATTGGAAACTACTCGTTTGATGGAATTTTAAACGTTATTTTCGTTTTTAAATTCCTCAAAAACTTATGTCTTAATTTTCCAAGTTTTTTTGTGGAAAGTCGATTGTCTGCCCCTTGCTGATCTTATATTCCAAACATTCCCAATAAGTGTCGCTAGCAGTGTATCATTCAAAAACAAGATGGCGTTAAGTTTTTCTTCGATAAAATGTCTCATAATATTTGATTTTCTTAAATAATAAAAAAAAAAAACTACTTGATCGATTTACGTGATTTTTGGAATATGACATTTTCATGCAATGACAAGTGCGTACATTATAAAGATTTTTTTCAGATTTTTATAGTAAAAAAGATTACTTGTGAGCCATTTATAGACTTGCACCGATTTTTCTAAGTTTTCGTTTTCTACCTAGCTTTATAAGCTTTTGATGTTTAAACTTATTTTAAAGAGTTTATATCGCACTCGACATTACTTAGTAAATAATTTTTAACAAAAAATTGTCCGAAAATTAAAGAAAATACTAAGGTAGATATAGTTTTAAAACGAGCCTCCCCCCACCTCCAAAAGAAAATAAATTTGTATATTTTTAAGTACTGCAGTACTGCACAAGTGCCCCCGAAATGACTTTTAAACGATACCCTCCTCTCCCGATGTTAAGAATGGCTTTCAAAATAACGTTATTTCAGCGCGGTACCAAAATTACATAAGACCATGTTTTCTTTTTTGTTGTTTTTTTAATAACACAAGAATTATTTAAACTGAATTAATTTTAAATAAAATAATCGCTTTCTTTGAATACACGTGTTTTCTTTCTTTATTTTTGTTTCGTAATGACACAAACAGTGTTAAAACTAGAGTATGTTTTAAATAAATATTTGGTTTCGCTTTTTCGTATCTTGACTTCGTGATCAAGTTTTTTTTTAAGCAAGAGTTAAAAATATTTTTTTTTAAATATTATGGGGGTGCATAGTCTCTTTTAAAAACAATATCTCCTTCAAGAACGGTAATAAAATGTGTTTCTAATCGATATTTATTCAATAAGGGACCAGTTTTCCTACCTAACAAAAAGAGGGGATTTTTCCGGGTACGCGTTTTCCGGCACCCCGTGTTACATATGGGGGGGGGGTAAACTGTGGCATGCGTTGGAGGTACCTCCGGATCAATGACTGCATGAATACAAAAAAAAAAAAAAATAGCACGGTAACAGGCACCATTTTATTTTACATATTTCTTTTCCAAATGACTGAATATATTCAAAATGTTGTGTAATTATTTACTAAAAAAAAAAAAAAAAAAAAAAAAGTACTAACACTTTAATAAACAAAAAGATATCGCAAAACTTGAAAATACTATTTAAAAAATAGCACGGTATTTCACCACTTAATTTTACATATTTCTTTTCCGGTACTCATCCATGCACTTATTGATCAGTGCTGAAATAATAACGTAGGTAGCTCTAAACTTGTGTACTACGTCATCATTCTAAATAAAAAAAACATGACGTCATCAGTTCGTGTGTTTATTGTAATTTCTATGGAAGAGCATTAGCACTATAAAATTTATTTGCAAATAACGTTATTTTATTATCGTTATTATTTTAGAACGGTAAAATAAGTGCATAAGTTCAAAAAGTAATTTCTCATATATTACGGAAAAACTAGTCAATGATTTGAAGATATAAGAAAAAAAAGCTAGCAAAAATTTTTAAATTTATACGTTAAACGATAAATGTATCAAGAAATTTCTGAATAAGTAAAATATACAATAAAAAAAATGTAGTAATTGTCTGTATTTTTGAGATGAGGTGTTTTCATTGATTGAGATTGTCGGACTGACTTCCTCATCTTGGTTGTTATTGTCACAACGTTTCGGCCGTTTTGCCCTCCAGCCTTCGTCAGGAGTCTCAAACCCAACCCTTTATTATTATTACGGAGGTACCGTGTTCGGACTCCAGCTAGGCTTTGGGACATAGTTGCTGATTCTCTGTTTTCAATGTTACTTTTTCACTGCCTTCGTTCAGGATTGAACTCAGCACCTTTTTGGGTAACTGTAAACTAGGACCACTCGGCCATATGTCACTAGGACAATTTTCAGTTGGTTTTTGTTAATGTTAAACCTATGTTGTTATTCAAGGTTTTCTCACTCTATCAGGTGTCCAAATTGCATTCAGCTCTATGCTTGGTTTGCTCAGTAGGTTGTTATGTCCGAGCATGTGAGCTGTTTCTTTAAGTTTTCTCACTTTCCAGTGGGTCTCTCTGTTTATTATTTTTACTTCATCCCATAGGATGGTCTCCCCTCTCCATCCAGACATGGTTGGCTATACCCGATTTTTCTGTCTTCCCTTTAGTTACCGCTTTTCGGTGTTCTTACACCCTTACTTTAAGGGGGCGGCATGTTTCACCCTTGTAAACCTTTCTGCAACTGCATGGGATGGAGTATATGCAGTTTTGGTCATGTTCTCATCCATGCGGGGCTTCACTCGTACCAGGTGTCGTCTGAGTGTTGACTCGCTTTTGAATACTGTCCTGATGTTGTAGGGGGCACATATTCTCTGAATCTTTTCGGAGATGCCTCGTATGTATGGTAGGCAGACCGTTGGAGGTTTTTTTGGGGTTTCATTCTCCTCTCTTATACTATTAACACGTCTGGTGGATAGTATGCTATCGGGGTAGTTGTTACGACGGAGGGTATTCTTCAACCTGACCATTTCTTGGTGGTATGTAATGGTGTCGCTACTTATTGTCTCTGCTCGATGTTGTAAGCAGCGTGCGATTCCATGTTTGATACTGTATGGGTGATGGGAGTTGAAGTTTAGGTATTGTCCGGTGAAAGTGGGCTTGCGATATACGGATGTCTTAAACCCATGCTCTGTGCGTGATATGAGTATATCAAGGAAGGCCAGTTGGTTATCTTTTTCTTTCTCCATTGTGAACTGTATCGATGGTATTATTGAGTTCACATGGTCTAGGAGAGCCTGGATGTCTTCCTGATGGGGCCAGAGTATGAAGGTGTCATCAACGTATGGTGGGCTTTAAGGGAGCTGAACCTAAGGACATGTCTTCGAAGTATTCCATGTATATGTTCGCCATCACTGGTGATAATGGCGAGCCCATAGCTAGTCCCTCCTCTTGTCGATATAGGTCAGTACCCATTCTGAAGTAGGTTGTTTCTATGCAGAATGTCAGCATTTCCATTAAGTTTGGCAATGGTACACATGTGTGTTCTTCTATGGAGAGGTCCGCAGCTAGTTTGTCTTGAATTACTGCTAGTGCCTCACTAGTTGGGACTTTAGTGAAGAGGCTAACCACATCTAGGCTTACCATTTGGTTTGTACTGATGGGTGCTCCCTTGATCAGTTCCGTGAAGTGGGCAGAATTCTTTACATGTGTTGCTGACTTGCCTGCTAATGGGTTTATTATATCCACAAGGTACCTGCTCAGTGGGTGGCATGCTGAGCCTCGGCAGCTCACTATGGGTCTGAGTGGAATACCGTCTTTGTGTATCTTGGGGAGACCATACATATGTGGTAGCTTACTGTAATGCTGGACCAGCTGTCTATATCTCATCGGAGCGATGTGTTCCTTGTTTTTCGTAACGATTTGTAACAGCTTTCTTTTGGTTTTCAAAGTTGGGTCCTTCTTTATTTTACCATAGCTACCATCTGCGATTAGGCCTGCCATTTTTTCAGAGTACTCCGACATGTCCATCACCACAGTAGCATTGCCTTTGTCTGCTGGCAGAATTATTATACTGCTGTCACCCTGTGGGGTTCTTATAGCCAGCATATCTTCCCGAGAGATGTTTGATTTAGGAGGCTTGGCTTTCTCGAGTACTTGTCTCACTTTCCATCTTATTTCATCACCTTGGGTTGATGGGATTCTCAAGGCTATATCTTCCATGTGTGTTATGATATCTAAGAATGGAACGCGTTTGGTTGTTGTTGCGAAGTTGAGACCTTTATTTAGTACTGCTTCCTCTGAGTGACTCAGTTGGCGGCTGCTGAGGTTGATGACCGCTTTCACAGGTGAGCGGTGTTTTGATGTTACATTCCTCTGGTCTTTGAGCTTTGTGAGCTTCTTGATTTGGCGTCCTTTGACCTTCTCATATTCTTGTCTGTACGATTTATCCAGATCTGATTGGATTCTCACCCTGTCTTCCTCTTGGGTCACTTTGACAAGGAACGATGTTAAGGTGTCGGAGATTTCGTTCCTTAGTTTTTGTTTATTCCAGCGGGTGTGTTGGATCATTTCTCGAACGAGGGCATGCCCTGCCCTTTCCGCGACTCTACGTGCCTTCCTGGAATCCACTGCTGTTTGTAATGTCAACCCTGCTGGTATGAGTTTTAAGTCTCTACATCTGTATAGGAAGGTTAGATGGTTAGCGAGTCATATGACGCTTTTCTAGGTGTCGCCATCGATACAGTTCACAATGGAGAAAGAAAAAGATAACCAACTGGCCTTCCTTGATATACTCATATCACGCACAGAGCATGGGTTTAAGACATCCGTATATCGCAATCCTACCTTCACCGGACAATACCTAAACTTCAACTCCCATCACCCATACAGTATCAAACATGGAATCACACGCTGCTTACAACATCGAGCAGAGACAATAAGTAGCGACACCATTACATACCACCAAGAAATGGTCAGGTTGAAGAATACCCTCCGTCGTAACAACTACCCCGATAGCATACTATCCACCAGACGTGTTAATAGTATAAGAGAGGAGAATGAAACCCCAAAAAAAACCTCCAACGGTCTGCCTACCATACATACGAGGCATCTCCGAAAAGATTCAGAGAATATGTGCCCCCTACAACATCAGGACAGTATTCAAAAGCGAGTCAACACTCAGACGACACCTGGTACGAGTGAAGCCCCGCATGGATGAGAACATGACCAAAAACTGCATATACTCCATCCCATGCAGTTGCAGAAAGGTTTACAAGTGTGAAACATGCCGCCCCCTTAAAGTAAGGGTGTAAGAACACCGAAAAGCGGTAACTAAAGGGGAGACGGAAAAATCGGGTATAGCCAACCATGTCTGGATGGAGAGGGGGGGGGGACCATCGCCCCCTATGGGATGAAGTAAAAATAATAAACAGAGAGACCCACTGGAAAGTGAGAAAACTTAAAGAAACAGCTCACATGCTCGGACATAACAACCTACTGAGCAAACCAAGCATAGAGAGAGCTGAATGCAATTTGGACACCTCTGATAGAGAGAGAAAACCTTGAATAACAACATAGGTTTAACATTAACAAAAAACAACTAAGAATTGTCCTAGTGACATATGGCCGAGTGGTCCTAGACGTTGTATCAAAGTTTACAGTTACCCCAAAAGGTGCTGAGTGCAGTGAAAAAGTAACATTGAAAACAGAGAATCAGCAACTATGTCCCAAAGCCTAGCTGGAGTCCGAACACGGTACCCCCGTAATAATAATAAAGGGTTGGGTGCGAGACTCCTAACAAACGGTTCACCTGACGAAGGCCGGAGGGCAAAACGGCCGAAACGTTGTGACAATAACAACCAAGATGAGGAAGTCAGTCCGACAATCTCAATCAAAAAAAAAAATGTATAAAAAATAATATAAGACTTACCTTGTGTGAAGCAAACAGATTTTAATAACGAACTAGAACTAGACAGACGATAAAATTAATTTTAACCTGTTCTGTTGATACATGTATCTATAGATGCTTGTCCTTAGAGGCTTCCGTATATTTTTGAAAAAAAAAAAAAAAAGAGCAAATTTTGATTTCAACTTCTTATTTTAAATAATCAAATCGA
The DNA here is from genome assembly GCF_053919585.1 of Euprymna scolopes. Taxonomy (NCBI): domain Eukaryota; kingdom Metazoa; phylum Mollusca; class Cephalopoda; order Sepiida; family Sepiolidae; genus Euprymna; species Euprymna scolopes. The sequence goes on from NC_136515.1 coordinate 32,519,266, forward strand.
AACGAATTTTTTGGGGGTCGATTTTCCTTTTGCAATTTTTATTATCTCAAGAGTCATATATTGTATTATATGAATATATTTTTTTTAATATTGGAAACCTGTTATATAAAAAAATCGGTTTAAACTTCATATCGCGTAATATTTGAATTTAATATCATTTGAAGCTTTTTTTCATAAGCTTTTAGAATGTTTTTTTTTTTTTTTTTTTTTGTAATTCAAATAATTATGTTACAGAGGGAAAAAAATCAAGAAAAATGGTTCGTTTTTTTTTTTTTTTTAACATATTAGTGATTTTATGTTCAACTTTGAGGTAAGTGAAAAAAAATTATGGGATTTTATATATATATATATATATATAACTATTTTTTATTTATTTGATCTTTCCAACTTAAAAAAATGTTGAAATTTTTATCGACCTACATTTTTTTTCGGTGCCCGGAAAACTCGTTCCGGGAAAACTCGTCTCGGGAAAACTGGTCCCCTTTCGCTAGATAGGAAAACTGGTCCCTTATTGAATAAATATCGATTGAAAACACATTTTATGATCATTCTTGAAGGAGATATTATTTTTTAAAATAGATTATAGCCCCCCCCCCTAATATTTAAAAAAAATACTTTTACTTGTTTCATTTTTTTTTTTTTTTTTTTTTTAATAAAATCGATTTTCTAAGTGTCCGTTTTCTACCTAACTGGCTAAGTTCTTAGTGGTTTCACTTATATTAAAGCGTTTATTATGTTCATACAAAGTTAATTACAAATTTTTTTGTTCTTATTTTAACGATGTTTTTTGGAGTCATAAAAACAATAATTAAAAACAAAACCAAAAAATTTAAAAATAGGCAGCGATTCGATTTTTCGTTGCTTTTTGTTTTGGTTTTTTAATTATGATAGTTTTTTTGTTGTTATGTTTTTGTTTTCTCTCATACCAAATGCACTCATGCGTTATTTAAAATTATAATTTTATCAATTATCAACATTTATTGTCGTCCTGTCAAATTTTGCAAAAATTAACTAATAAATTAAAAACGAAATATTTTTCTGGCGCGAGGGATGCCATGTGCTAACAATCTCTCGTTAATTAATTTTTAAATTTTTACTTCAAAATTCTAAAATCAATCATTAAGAGAAAAAGTAATCACTAAATAAATTTATTAATCAATTTTCGGGTTTGTATTACTGTACACATAGATTCGAAAAAGTTGTCAAAAAACAAATATATAACAAATAAATGTTATCAAAGGCAAGATAAATTACTTTTCTACCAAACTGGATATAATTTTCGTGTTTTCATTCAATTTAACATGTTTATTCAGCTCAAAAAGCATACAGTGTTTACCGATGTATTGGAAAATTCAAAATGGCGGCCGACTCTCTCTTTAACACGATAAGTTCGGGAAAAGGTGTTATAAATAATAAACTAGACAAAATACTATTAAAAAACACACCGAATATATATCAAGTTATGTCACGGTAATATATATTGAGCAAATTTCTAACAGTATTTTGTCTAGTTTATGATTTATTACACCTTTTTCCGAACTTACCGTGTTAAAGAGAGAGTCGGCCGCCATTTTAAATTTTCCAATACATCGGTAAACACTGTATGCTTTTCGAGCTCAATAAACATGTTAAATTGAATAAAAACACGAGAATTATATCCAGTTTGGTAGAAAAGTAACTTATCGGGTAACCCAACCTATCTTGCCTTTGATAACATTTATTTGTTATATATTTGTTTATTTAACTACTTTTTCGAATCTATGTGTACAGTAATACAAACCCAAATTTTAATATTTTTAAAAATATAATTTAGAGAGGGTGGTTAAAACTATATCTCCCTACGAAAAACAGCCAACAAAAAATGAAATTAAAAAGATTCTTGATAAACGATAGCGGAGTTTTCAATAAAATTGATTAATAAATTTATTTAGTGATTACTTTTTCTCTGAATGATTGATTTTAGAATTTTGAAGTAAAAATTAAAAAATTAAAAATGAGTTAACGAGAGATTGTTAGCACATGGCATCTCTCGCGCCAAAAAATATTTCGTTTTTGATTTATTAGTTAATTTTTGCAAAATTTGACAGGACGACAATAAATGTTGATAATTGATAGAATTATTATTTTAAATAACGCATGAGTGCATTTGGTATGAGAGAAAACGAAAACATAACAACAAAAAACTATCATAATTAAAAAACCAAAACAAAAAAGTAACGCTCCCAGTTTTTAATTTTTTTGTTTTGTTTTTTTATTATTGTTTTTATGACTCCAAAAAACATCGTTAAAATAAGAACCAAAAAAATTGTAATTAACTTTGTATGAACATAATAAACGCTTTAAAATAAGTGAAACCACTAAGAACTTAGCCAGTTAGGTAGAAAATGGACAATCGATTTTATTTAAAAAAAAAAAAAAAACATTAAACAAATAAAAATATTTTTTAAAAAATATTATGGGGGGAGGGCTATAGTCTATTTTAAAAAGCAATATCTCCTTCAAGAACGATCATAAAATGTGTTTTCAATCGATATTTATTCAATAAGGGACCAGTTTTCCTACCTAGCGAAAGGGGACGAGTTTTCCCGAGACGAGTTTTCCGGAGACGAGTTTTCCCGGGACGAGTTTTCCTAAATTCTTTTTTTTCAGTTTTCGTAGCATAAAGGGGGGGGGTAGAACACACAAAAAAAATCCTCTAGTATATTTAACGAAACCTACTTTTAATATGTAAGTTTATTTAATAATGAATAAATATCGAAAATTTCAGGTAAATATGACTATTATTTGATTTTTGCTAGATTTTTAAAACAGATGTGTCAACGGCTTAAAACACGTCACTATATAGGAACGTTGTTTTAATGCGTCGATAATGTAAACACGATTTTTATCGCGCATTTTCATTATTTTTGCACGCTGTAAAAATTTTTTTAAAAATATTAGTTTATTTGAAGCTTCTTTTAAATAGTAAAAAAAGTTTGGATGATGATAAATTAATTACAGTTACATCGTGTTACATAAAGGGGTGGTTAAAACTGGCGCGCCTCGCGGATGGTAACTCTTCTGTACTTTCACCTAACAATTTAATAAACAAGAAGATATCGTAAAACTTGAAGGACTGCTTGAATACATTGATTTAAATTTAAAGTTGTGTAATTAAAAAAAAAATACAATTAATCCATATCAAGCAACACTTGAATTATTTTATTGATGTTTATTAAATTGGGTACTCATGCAGAGAGTGATCCGTGCTGAAATAATGGTAAAACTATACAAACACCGTGACAGCGAATTAACCTTAACGCTAACCCTAACCCTAAACCCTAACCCTAACCGTAACCCTAACGCTGTCACGGTGTTTGTATAATAATACCGAAATAATAACGTTATTATTTAAAAAAGCCATTCTTAACATGGGAGGGGAGAGTGTTTTGTACCTATTCTGTACTTTAACCTTACAATTGAATAAAAAACATCAAAACTTTAATTAAACTTGGAAATACGGTTTAAAAAATAGCGCGGATCACTCTCTGCATTAGCACCTTAAATTGTTAGATGAAAGTGCAGAATAGTTACAATACGCCCGCCAACCAGGTAACATAAGTATCAAAAAAGTGATTTTTAATATCGTATTCAGTTAAATTCATAGACGCTACACCGTAATAACGTGATTAAAATTTTAACAAACGAAAAATTGGGAGACAAGAGAGTCAGAGTTCCCTTTTTTCTCGTATTTTGAACTCAAACAATTTTTTTCTCGTATTTGAACTCAAACAATTTTAAAAGAATAAACAAGAAATAAACTTACAAGAATGTAATTCACTCATCCAATTGTAAACTTGTTTTGTTTTCTAAAATGGAAGGGTTAAAAGACATCCCGGTAAAAATCCATCGTTTTCTCAAGAGATTCAAATAAAAGTAAAGATTATAAAGAAAGAAATTACGACAATTGACTTGATTTGTCAACCTGGAAGATTTCGAGGTCAACTTATTTATAACGGAATAATAGAATGAAGGAATAACAGAATAATGTCACCTATATTTTATTATTATTTTATTTATTTATTTTTTACCCCACAGTCATGACAAATCTTCGTGTCTATTTTTAAGCTTTTTATACGAGACCAAAGTTAGAGACAAGGTCGGATTTTAATGCCGGTATATCGAGCGAGATTGCCTTATCTCAAATGAGACTCTCTAGATTGAAAAAAAATAAAAATAAAATTTATCTACATTTAGGACCGGTGAATTTCTATTTTAATCACGTAAATTATTTAGAGTGAAATGAGGTTCAGAATTATTTTCAAATAACTTATCGTTACTTAAAATTAGGCACCGCCAAAACTGGAGGTGGGGCAGGTAAGTACTTTTTGACGGACCGTCTTTTTAAAAATCTATCAAAAATCAGATAATTATCCAATCAATACGAAATTTTCAGCGATTATTAAGAGAAGAATGAACTTTATAACGGTGTACTTATTTTTCATAAACAATATTTATATATATATTTTTTTTTGTTGCTTACAACCCCCCCCCTTGTTTTGAGGGGGTTCCAAATATGCTTAAAATAATCATCTGAAACTAAAAAAAAACATTATGTTGTTGTAAGGGACAGGGTTATAGATTAAAAAAAAAACAAATTTGTTTGCATAACTTATTTTGATGTCTGAATATCAGAACTTCTTCGATTGTGTTTAATTATCCCGCTTTTGAGTTTTGAAGTGTGAAATTCGGTGAATATGTTAAATAAAATAATTAATTTAAGTTAAGCAAAACAAAAAAAAATTTTTTTTTTAATATTTATACGAAAAAGGCCATTTTAAAATCTTTGATAAATAAATTAACAATTTCTTTTTAGCGAGCCGAATAATGCATGACCATTATTAAACAGGACATGCGTTGAAGAATCGATACAAAAAAAAAAAAAAATTCGATAAATATTGTGCCCTTTGTGTTAAAAAATATCATTATTTTTTCGATCAAGTTTGGAAACGTTTGCCGCCTTTCGACTACGGTGGACCAAACGCGCTGAAATAATTTTTTTTTTATTCTTCTTTAAATTGCCCCCCCCCCACCCCATTTTGGAGAGCCTGGCCCCCACACACATACACTTAAAAACCAAACTCATACAAATGGTCACCCATCTGTTACTGGCCAGCCTCAACGTTAATAATACATTGAAATTTTCGTCACTGAAAAATAAGTTGTTTTTTTTTTTTTTTGGCTTTTTGGTCTTCCGTAGTTTGCTTTTTATCAAGTGCAAATGTAAACAGTAATCAAATCGACTCGGAGTAACTGGTTGGCAACCAGTTACTCCGAGTCGATTTGGTTGCCTATATGAATAAGTGGAATTATTTGAAATCCAGGTATTATATTATAATATTTTTGCATATTCTCATAAAAAATCATCCTAAATCTTAGTTAGACAAGAAATAAACAAATTAATTCTTTCAAAAACCTTCTCTTTTTTTACTATTTATATACGTTTTTTTGTGCAAAACAAAAAACGCCGGGTTTGTATTACTGTACACAGATTCGAAAAAATTGTCAAAAAACAAGTATATAACATAAATGTTATCAAAGGAAAAATAAATTATTTTTCTACCAAACTGGATATAATTTTCTTGTTTTTATTCAATTTAACATGTTTATTCAGCTCGAAAAGCATACAGTGTTTACCGATATATTGGAAAATTCAAAATGGCGGCCGGCTCTTTCTTTAACACGGTAAGTTCGGAAAAAGGTGTAATAAATAATAAACTAGACAAAATACTGTTAGAAATTCGCTCAATATATGTTACCGTGACATAACTTGACATATATTCGGTGGTTTTTTAATAGTATTTTGTCTAGTTTATTATTTATAACACCTTTTCCCGAACTTACCGTGTTAAAGAGAGAGTCGGCCGCCATTTTGAATTTTGCAATACATCGGTAAATACTGCATGCTTTTCGAACTGAATAAACATGTTAAATTGAATAAAAACACGAAAATTATATCCAGTTTGGTAGAAAAGTAATTTATCTTGCCTTTGATAACATTTATTTGTTATATATTTGTTTTTTGACAACTTTTTCGAATCTATGTGTACAGTAATACAAACCCATTTTAATAAATGTAATTTCGTTTTAAAAAACAACAACTTGATTTTTCGGCCATTTTTGGCGGTGCCTACTTAAAATCATATTTCAGCAACAAAATATATCAAACCTTAATTTATGGCGAATTTATTTGTCCGCAAAGAATCTTAAATAATCACTTGTATAAAAAAAAAAAAATAGCGGTGTTACCCGGCGTTGCTCAGGACCATATAAACAATGAGAAAACTGAATTTGATTATATTTGTTATTCTAGGAGAGAGGAATTTTTAATGTCTATGCATCATTTGCTATTTCGAGCAAAAGAATATTTAACCTAGTTAGGACGGGTATTACACGTATGAAATTGTTGCGGGACTCCGCGGGTCCCCGGTGATAATAATAAATCCCGGTGTGATGGGAGTGATAGTTAGAATCGAGTGTAAAAAATGATGTTGAAACAAGCAAGCAAGGATGACTGAGACGAATGGATAAATTAAATACAATATTTATTTTTGTATAAAAGATTGTAAAAGAAAAGAGAAGATACGAAAGTTTCTTTTTGGTCGAAAGTCTCTTTCCGTGACTGAAATAATTTAATGTTTTCCCATGTAATGAAAAAGTCAGTTCCTCAACTGAGGTATAAAAAGATCTACATGTGATAGGTAATTGAATGTTTTTTTTATGTATTGAAATAATCAAGGAAAGTCTTCGACTGAATTAATTGAATGTTCTGAAGGAGACAAGTAAGAGTTCTTGGTGAGAAATAACCAGTCTTTTTTTAAACAATTAAGCTATAAAAAATTTTTTTAAAAAACACCGCTACCTAGCGGGGAGATAGAAAAGAGGAATAAAAAAAAAAAGTCCATTAGGGTTGCAAGCTCGTATCGACGTGGAGGAATTAATTGAGGGGCATGCACATGTTTAACGTTCAAACGCGGACATGTTGATGTTGATGTCATGGTGTTCAAAGGTCGACTCCTCGTTGTGGGCGAAAAATGTCCTTTTTATACTTGTCCGACCGGGCCGAGGGAGGCCTTCAGAAAAAAACATTTTTTTTTTAAATTTGTTTTTCCCTGTAATCTGATTGGATGAGAAGAATAACTTTCTTATGACGTAAGATGCCTTAACTGACGTCCGCACGAATAACTGAAATTTCGTTTAAGGAATACCGAATTTGCGTGGGTGGGTAAAGAAAATGTACGCGCAGCTGAAACGATGTTTATACATCCACGCATGCGCAACTGGGTTTTACTGTTGAGGCAGCGCGCCATTATTTTGTTTTGGAGTAGATTCGATGCGCGTGCGTCGGGGCTACGACAAAATAATTGTATCTTACCTAGGGTAGGTAATTTATAGCATGTATATGTGTTGTGTAGATGTATGACGAAATGAGATTGAAGATTTATATAGCTTGTATAAAGCTTTATTCAGCTAAAAAGAGTGCCGGCAAAAAAACAAAGGGAAAGAAAGATGGCCGATCGCTGCTACTACTGTCTCCCAGAAGGAAAGAGAAACAGGGGAGGTAATTCGGGGTAGAGAAGAAAAAGAAGAGTTCTTTCATTTTCAGGTCATTCTCCGCTGCCTAAGAAAGTCCAGTATCACAAGGTTCTTCCAGGACATATTTTCGGACAGCTTCTGCTCAAACTGAAAATAGAGAAAAGGAACAAATTCAAAGCTGGTAATTTTCAGCTAAATATGGAGGTTTGCGACGAACTTGAGATGAGCGTCTGGGATTTAATGCATCAGCATCTTCAAGGGAAGTTCTTTGCAAATCATCCAAATGTGAGCGGCGAGGAGATGTAGGAGTGCCAGTTTCAGGGGCATAATTTTCGATGTCTGCCAGAGTATTAACAGCAGAGTCTTTAGTGATGCTTGGTGGAGGAGGATGATCAAGGCTAGACTTGATAGGGTCCTCCGTAGCAGCAAGTTCAGGCTGTGAATAGTTGTTTTCATCACCAAGTGGTGCAATATGGCATAGTGACACTGTCGTTTCTCGCCCATTATTAAGTCGCACATGCGCATAGTTCGGATTGACATCCAGAATTTCCACTGTCTCAACTAAGGGTTCATATTTACTTCCACGTACATGGCGTCTCAGGAGCGCAGATTTTGATTTGGCTAACCAAGTTGGTATAGAATTGCCAGACGCAGATTTCCTTTGGAAATTAAACAGACGTTCATGAGGGGTGCAGTTGGAGGCGGTAGAGAGCAATGAGCGTATGCAGTGTAGTGCTACATCTAGCACCTTTTCCCAGCTAGTTATGGGAAGATTGTTCGATCGTAGAGCGAGGCTAACTGTTTGCCAGATGATTCCATTATATCTCTCCACTTGGCCGTTGCCATGTGGATTAAATGCAGTTGTTCGACTGGTAGCAATGCGCCAAGAGAGAAGGAATTCCTTGAGTTCGTCGGATATGAAAGCAGTGCCTCGATCCGAATGTATGTATGAAGGATTTCCGAAAATAGAAAATAGACTGGTAAGATGTTTCTTGACAGTTGCTGCCGAGACATTTGCACAAGGGTAAGCAAAAGGGAAACGGGAGAATTTGTTGGCAAAGGTCCCTTAAAGTCTATACTTAACCTCTCAAAGGGTTGACTTGCCTTAATGAGCGTTTGAGGCGGAGTTTTAACAAATCTAGGCTTTATCTCAGAACAGATCTGGCATGATCTGGTTACCGCTCTTACATCATCTACGGAGTATGGCATATTCTTGCTTCTAACAAAGTGCACCATTCGGGTTACTCCAGGGTGACACAAATCCCTGTGCAGAGCGTATAGTTTCTCGGTAGAAATTGTGGCTGAGCAAATTCGAGATAGAGCATCCGCAACTGCATTTTGTTTTCCTGGACGATAAGCTGAAACAGGCGAGTTCTAGCTTCCATCTTGTGATCTTCTCATTTTTTATTTTGCTCTTGCTTTTGGGGTTGAACATAAAAGGAACAGATTTTTTATCCGTGACAAGTTTAAAATGCTTTCCAAGTAGTAGGTGTCACCATTTTCGAATGGCTTCTACGATAGCGTAGGCCTCTTTTTCAACTGAAGAGTGTTTCTGTTCAGCAGACGTTAAAGTCCTAGAAAAGAAAGCCACAAGACGACCATTTTGGGTGAGCGAGGCGGCGATGACATGTTCTGAAGCATCTGTTTCGACCTCAAATGGTAGAGTTGAGTCTATGGCTACCAGGGATGCTTTTGCAATTTCTTTTTTCAGATGCTTGAAGGCATCTGTTTGTTCCTCGTTGAGAGGAAAGTGGGTGACCCTAGTTAAAGGATGTAGTTTTTCTGAAAAGTTTGAGATCCACCTGGAGTAGTGGGAAAACATCCCCATAGCTCACCGAAGAGAAGTATGGTCTAGAGGTAGAGGGAGGTCCACCAATCCCTTGTCTGTCAGGGTCAGGTCTTACTGAACCACTGCTTATTGTATATCCAAGCAGATTCACAGAGTTAAGCGAATAATGGCATTTGTTTTTATTCAGTGTGAAATCGTACTTATCCATGCTATTCATGAACTGCTTCAGATGGTTATCATGTTCTGCTTGGTTTTGGCCACAGATAGTGACATTGTCAATGTAGGCATAAGTTCCTTTGAGGTCTTCTTGCTTGATTATGTCATCCATAACTCGCTGGAAGCTAGCTACCCCATTGGTCACTCCAAAAGGTATCCGACAAAATTGGTAGAGGCTCCCTGCAGCTTCGAATGCAGTATATTTTCTTTCTTCTGGTCTGATGGCAACCTGGTGATACGCACTGGTCAAATCCAGATTGCTAAATACTTTATAACCAGCAATCTCGTTTACCATGTCCTCTATCCGAGGTAGGGGATAAGCGTCCAGAAGAGTAAATCTGTTTATTGTCTGGGAATAATCTACTACAAGTCTCTTCTTGTGGTTATCAGGGGATATCACAAGCGTTTGAGCTTGCCATGGAGACTGAGAGGGTTCGATAATCCCTTCCTTCACCATGCGCGATATTTCAGATTTGATGAATTTAGAATCTGGTAGGCTGTGCCTCCTTGATTTTACTGCTATTGGACGACAGTCGGGGGTTATGTTCGTAAACAGAGAAGGATAAGGGATATTATTAATTGCTGTCAATCCACAAATCGTAAGAGGGGGGAGCGGTCCTCCAAAAGGTATTTTCACAGAAGAGTGTTGGCGTAGGAAATTATGTCTGAGGATGACGTCACAGCATAAGTGGGCCATAACAGCTAGTTTGACATCATCATATTTTCTTCACCCAGATTGAGGGATACTATGCAATACCCGAGAGTAGAGGACGAATGCGAACTGCTAGCCATAAAAAATTTTCTCGAACTTGCCATGGTCGACAGTCCCAGCCTTTTCACCTTATCAGGATGAATGAAGTTTTCCGAGCTTCCCGTATCAATGAGTATATAAACAGACTTGCCCTCAATTTTACCACACAACGATGAGTGAGATAGACTCTCTGTAAAATTGTAAGATGGAATAGAAGCAAGAATCGACTTACCATGATTTATAGCGGCTGCTGTAGGGGATCGGCAGACACGAGCAAAATGTCCTTTCTTGTTGCAATTCTTGCAAATGGAGCTTCGGGCAGGGCACCTAAATCTATCATGTCTCGGGTTCCCACAGAAGAAGCATTTTTGTCCCAAGGCAGCAGCTATAGTGCGTCCCTCACCACACTCAGACTGGTCATCACTCTCTGTAACTTCGGTCCGGACAGTGGAGGCAGATGCATTCAGAGAGTTCTGTAGGGAGTAAGAGGCTAATTGCTTTTGCGCCATTTCGAGGGTTAAAGCCTGGTCATACGCCGTGCTTAAATCCAGCTTCTTGTTCTCCAGGAGTCTCTGTCGTATATGATTGGAAGAAATTCCATTGATGAAGGCGTCTCTGACGTAGTTATCCCTCGCCTGAGTAGCTGTGACGGCTTGGAACTTGCAATCCTTGGCGAGTTTATTAAGGGCCTGTAAATATTGGTGTACACTTTTGTCCGTTTGTTGACGACGAGTAGCCAGTAAATGTCTGCAGAATATAGTATTTTTAGGCTGCACGAACACAACTTCGAGAGTATCCATAGCAGTGTTGTAATCGTCCATGTCCGATATATATTTGAATATAGTTGTAGAAACAAGGTTAATTAGTAAACATAGTTTTTGTCTGTCTGTTAGAGGAGTCTGCTGTGTTTCGCCGACCGCGTCAAGAAAGATGTGAAAAGATTTTTTCCAGTGACGCCATGTGTCTGCCGCGTCCAATTTACTGGCATCCACATCTAGTCGGTCTGGTTTCAGATATTTTTCCATCTTTTACTTTTTAGCTGAATAAATTGATGTGTAGATGTATGACGAAATGAGACTGAAGATTTATATAGCTTGTATAAAGCTTTATTCAGCTAAAAAGAGCGCCGGCAAAAAAACAAGGGGAAAGAAAGATGGCCGATCACTGCTACTACTGTCTCCCAGAAGGAGAGAGAAATAGGGGAGGTAATTCGGGGTAGGGAAGGAAAAGAAGAGTTCTTTTATTTTCAGGTCAATATGAAATAATTTTACCTTTGTAAGGACGGGTAATATACAACACATACTTAAAATAATTTTACCTACATTAAGACGGGTAATTTAAATACATATATGAAACAATTTCACATGCTATTTTTCCTCAAAACGGACATTACTCTCTTCAATCCAACCCCCAAAAGAAAACCCAAGAGCATGTTTAAAATTAACATAATCATGCTTCTTCCTACCCACCACTACAACCATCACATCATTCCCGGATAATAACATAAAAAAATTTTTTAAATATAAATTACTCCCTAAAGAAACTGTCCTAGTAAACTTTCATAGAAAACCAACAATATATATGTATTAATCTAATTTTGAGATCGTAAACTGTTTAAGCCATATCCGGAATCGCTTGACAAATGAAGTAATTTTTAGATAGAAAATTGTTTAAGCCATTTACGGTACAGACTTGATATTCTGCCACTCTCATTTAATCCAGAGCGACGCTGATTATTCTGCTAGTATATATTTGCCCCTATCTCATTCAATCCCGAGCAATGCCAGGAATTTTGATACTATATATTTCTATCAATTTCCTTCAATTCCGGGCAAAGCTGAGGATATTGCTAGTAAATTTTCTCACCTATCTCATTCAATCTTGTTGGAATTTTTTTTGTACCAATAATAATGCACCCCTCCCCCTGTTTACATTTATTATTTATATTCTGGTTCTTGTATTTGATTTTTTGTATTTCGTATCTTTTTGGTTCTTAGTTTCATACATTTTGGGTTTGTACGAAACTCCCTTTAATTTGAAGAAAAGGGAAATGCTAGCTCCTTGATGACGTCACGAGCCCAGCGCGAATTTCGGCCTCTTTTTTGGTTCCAGCGGCATGGAGAGTGGATGCAGGTTCATTGACCGGTGCAGACAAGGAATTTTAGAGCCTCCTTCAAAGAAGAAAACCCGGCAAGAATACCCCGGGCATGCGATGAGGCATGCTTCTGAAAAATATCTACATGGTTACGGTTTTGCATGTATTTTGAAGGAGGGTAATTATTTTAAAAAAGACCTTATTTTACGTGACAAGGAATTTTGGAACCTCCTACAAAGAAGAAAACCCGGCTAAAATACCCCAGACATGCGACGCGGCATGCTTCTGAAATCCATCTGCGTGGCTACGGTTTGCTTGCAAATGGAAGGAGAGAAAATTCTAAAAGGACTTTAAATGAGGAAAAAAGAAAGAAAGGAAAAGGCACGTGCCTGACTGGCTTTCAATTTGTGAGTACACTCCTAAAATTTATTTCATATGAGAGTGTGATTAGGAGATACTATTTTGCATCATATTATTGTATCCGTTCATGAATACGACATCTTCATTATAAGAACCAGTGATATTTTTTCATTATATGTTACCTTGGCGTTTTTTGATTTAATGCTCGCAAAGGGAAAAATTTGCAACTAATTTTATTATAAATAAAATCTCTTCTTCATTTTAAAACAAGACCTTTATATTTTACTAGCGAGGGGTACCCGGCGTTGCCCGGGTGTTTTTCGGGGTATGTGAAAAAAACCCGAAAATGTGAAAAAAAAACAAAACAAAGCCTTCACGACACACAGTTGGAAAATAGTAAAGTGTTTAAAAAAAACAGGTGCGTGTTTTTGATTGACATGACGGCGATAGGTATTTAGCAGTTAGCATTTTGTGCGGGACAGTTTTGAATGAGGTGAATAAATCAGTTTGTTTGTTTTTAAAACCTGCTCCCTGTTTATTAGGAGGAGCGATATGAAAGATACAGTCTGATATGACGAAGTCGACATTGACCAAACGTTACTTAGCTCTCTTGAGACAACTGGCTTTCGGCCTGTGATTAGAGTCGAGTTTCGCTATTTTTTATACCGAAAACCAAATGTAATGCGTGCCAATGCGGGAAATGTCGAATAATTAACGTTTGAAAGTCAATAAAATTAAATAGACAGGCGAGCTCTGTGGTTAAGTGAGAGATATTACAGCTTACAGATCATATAAAAAGCTTTAAGAAGTTGTGAACCGAGCAAGCGCTTCTCTGAAAGAAGCCTTTTGTAGACATCGAGTAAAAGCGTACATACATGCATACATTTTCGCTTTTATATATATAGATTCTTTACCCCCCCTCACCTTTTTATTCCATGCTTTTATTTTTTTTTTCAGGTTAATTACTTTCGCGTTGAATTTATCTGGAAACAAGATAAATTTCCGACAATCTTGAGCAACGCCGGGTACTCTGCTAGTGTATATGTGCAGCTATCTAATACAATCCAGGGCAACGTCAAGTATTTGTCTATTCTGTATTTGTACCTATCTCATTCATCTGTAGGCAATGCCAGGTATTCTGTTAGTATTTATTTGCACCTGCATTATTGAATCCCGGGTGATGTCCAGTATTTTGCTTCTATATATTTTCACCTATATCATTCAATCCGGGGGCGATGAAGTGTATTCTGCTAATATATATTTCAACCTATCTCATTCAATCCCAAGCGACGCTGGGAATTTTGCAAGTATATATTCTCACCTACTTCATTCAATCCTAGGAAATGCCGGGTATTTAGTTAGTATATATCTCAATCAATCTCAGTACATCCTGGGCAACGCAAGGTATTCTGTTAGTATATATTTCAATCAATCTCATTGAATCCAAGGCAATGCCAGGTATTCTGCTAGTATATATTTGTATCTATCTCATTGGATCCCAGGCGCCCGTGTATTCTGTTTGCATACATTTGCATGTATCTCATTCAATCTCGAATGACTCCGGGTAATCTTCTAGTATATATTTTTACATATCTCATTGAATCCCAGAATTCTTAGATATGTTATTAATTTCGAAAATCATTTTTCATAATTGAAACCACATTATCGCCGCCCTCTTAATAAAATAATAACTTTGATACATTGTCTTGGCTGTTTATTTCATTACAAACACACTAATCAAATAACACACTTAATAATTTTTTATAATTCTTGGATATGTTACTAATTTTCACAATCATTTTACATGATTTAACACACATTATCGACTCACTTTATTAAAATAGTAACTTTGATGCTGCGTACTTATCTATTATATATTTCCACCTATTTAATCCATTTAAGGGCAATTCTGGGTATTCTGCTAGTATGTATTAACACCTGTCTCATTCAATCCTGGCCGGCTCCAGGTATTCTGCTAGTATATAACTCCACCTATCTCATTCAATTGATCTTAGCCAAAAGACACTGTAAAAAAAAGATGCATATTATATTATAAACATCACACATCACTAAACTGCTGATTCCAAATTCTGAAATAAAAACATAATTATTCAGAAAGCCATTCTTGGTATTGGAAGGGGATGTTTTTTTATATAATCCTGAGTTAAGGAGGAGGTGTATTAAAGTCAATTGTATGCTGAGACTAATACTACACTATGGAATTCATATCCAAGTAATATGTACTAGCAGATTACCCGACGTTGGTGGAAATACATGGAATGTTTCCTAGCAGAATACCTGGGATCAGATCAGATTGGTTGATATATGTACTAGCAAAATACCTGGCATCGCCCAAGATTGGATGACATAAATGGATATATGTACTAGCAGAAAACCCAGCGTAGCCCTGGATTGGATAAAATAGGATTATATATACTAGCAGAATACCCGGCATCGCCTGGGATTGGATGACATAGGTGGATATATGTACAAGCAGATTACCTGGCATGGTCCGAGATTGGATGAAATACATGGAAAGTTTCCTAGCAGAATACCCAGCGTCGCCTGGGATCAGATAAAATTGGTTGATATATGTACTAGCAAAATATCCGGCGTCGCCCAGGATTGGATGACATAGGTGGATATATGTACTAGCAGAATACCCCGCGTAGCCCGGGCTTGGATGGCATAGGTGGATATATGTATTACCAGAATACAAAACGTAGCCCAGGATTGGATGAAATAGGTGCATATATACTAGCAGAATATCCAGCGTCGCTTGGGATTAGACGACATATTTAATAGCAGAGTATTTTGCTTATACATATATCAACCAATTCAATACCAGGCGATAACATAATCTGTTTATATATATTTCCACCTATCTAATCCAAACGTATTCTGCTTGTACATATTTCCACCTATCTCATTCAATCCAGGGTGATGCCGGATATTCTGCTAGTCAATATTTCCACCTATCTCATCCAATCCCAGGCGACACCGGGTATTCTGTATAGTACGTTTTTCCACCTATTTCATCCAATCCTGGGCATAGCCGGGTATTCCGCTAGTACATATATCCACGTATCTCATCCAAACCAGGGCGACACTTGGTATTCTGCTAGTATATATATCCACCTCTCTCATCCAATCTCGGTTGACACGGGGTATTCTGTTAGTACATTTATCCACCTATGTAATACAGTCCTGGGCAACGCCAGGTATTTTGCTAGTACATATATACACCCATCTTATCCAATCCCAAGCGATGCTGGGTATTCTTCTAGAAAACATTCCACCTATTTCATCCAATCACGGGCCATGCCGAGTAATCTGCTAGTAGATATATCCACCTGTCATCCAATCCTGGGCAACGCCGGGTATTTTGCTAGGACATACTCACCTGTTTAATTCAATCCCGGGCTACGCCAGGTATTCTGCTAGTACATATATCAACAGATGTCATCCAGTCCTGGGCATAGCCTGGTATTCTGCTAGTACATATATCTAGCAGTGTCATCCAATCCCAGGCGACGCCAGGCATTCTGCTAGTATGTATATGCACCTATTTCTTCCAATCCCAAGCAACGCCGGGTATTCTGCGAGTACAAATATCAACCTATGTCATCCAATCCTGGGCAACGCTGGGGATTTTGCTAGTACATATATCCACCTATGTCATCTCATCCCAGGTGACGCCAGATATTCTGCTAGTACATATATTCACCTATGTCATCCAATCTCGGGCAATGCCGGGTATTTTGCTAGTACATATCTACTTATCTTATCCGATCCCAGGCGTCGCTGGGTATTCTCCTAAGAAACATTCAACCTATTTCATCAAATCCCGGGCATAGCCAGGTATTCTAATGATAGATATATCCACCAAAGTCATCCAATCTCGGGTGACGCAGGGTATTCTGCTAGTAAATATATCTACCTATGTTATTCCAATGCCAGGCATTGCCAGGTATTCTGCTAGTACATATATCCACCTATGTCATACAATTCAGGGCGATGCTGGGTATTCTACTACTATATATATCAACCTATTTAATCCATTCCCGAGCAACACCGGGTATTCTGCTACTACAAATATCGACCTATGTAATCCAATCGATGGTGATGCCAGGTATTTTGCTAGTTCATATATCCACCTATGTTATCCAAACCTGGGCAACGCCGGGCATTCTGCTAGTACCCATATCCACCTATGTTGTCCAATCCCAGGCGAAGCCGGGCATTCTTCTAGTACATATGTCCACCTATGTAATCCAATCCCAGGTGACACCGGGTAGTTTGCTAGTACATATATCCACCTATCTTATACGATCCCAGGCGTCGATTAGTATTCTGCTAGAAAACACTCCACCTATTTCATCCAATCCCAGGCAATGCTGGGTAATCTGCTAGTACATATATCCACCTATGTCATTCAATCCCGGGCAACACCGAGTATTTTGCTAGTACATATATCCACATATCTTATCCGATCCCAGGCTACACCGGGTATTATGCAAGGAAACATTCCACCTATATTATCCTATCCCGGGCAACTTTGGGTATTCTGCTAGGAAACATTCCACCTATTTCATCCAATCCCGGGTTACGCTGGGTATTCTGATAGTACATATATCAACCTTTGTCATACAATCCCGAGTGTAGCCGGGTATTCTGCTAGTACATACATCCACCTACGTCATCCAATCACAGGCGACGCTGGCTATTTTGCTAGTACATATATCCACCTATGTCATCCAATCCCAGGCTACATCACGTATTCTGCTAGTACAAATATCAACCTATGTCATCCAATTCTGGGCGATGCTGGGTATTTTGCTAGTACATATATCCACTTTTCTCATAAAATCCTGGGCGACGCCGGGCATTCTGCTAGTACAAATATCTACCTATGTTATCCAATCCCAGATGATGCTGCGTATTCTGCTAAGAAACATTCCACCTATTTCATGCAATCCCGAGCAACGCCGTGTAGTCTGCTAGTACATATATCCACCTTTGTCATCCAATCCCGGGCAACGCCAGGTATTTTGCTAGTACATATATCAGCCACTCTTATACGATCCTAGGCGATGCGAGTTATTCTGCTAGGAAACATTCAACCTATCTTATCCAATCCGGGGCAATGCCGGGTATTCTACTAAGACACATTCTACCTATTTCATCCAATCACAGGCCCTGCGGGGTAATCTGTCAGTACATATATCCACCTATGTCATCCAATCCTGGGCAATGCCGGGTATTATGCTTACATATATCAACCAATTTTATCTGATCCAAGGCGACGCCGAGTATTCTGCTAGTACATATCCAAAGCCAGGCTACGCGGGGTATTCTACTAGTAAATATATCCACCTATGTCATCCGATCCCAGGCGACACCGGATATTTGGCTAGTACATATATCAACCAATCTTATCTGATCTCAGGCGACTCCAGGTATACTACTAGGAAACATTCCATTTAATTCCACCTATGTCGCTATCTGCTGATACATATTACTTTTATATGAATTCCTTAGTGTAGTATCATTCAATTGACTTTAATACCCCTACTCCTTAACTCAGGATTATACAACAAACATCCCCTCACAATACTAAGAATGGCTTTCTGAATAATAATGTTTGTATTTCAGAATTTGGAATCAGCAGTTTAGCAATGTGTGATGTTTGGAATATGACATCTTGTCTCAATTTAGTATGCAATAAATATATATATGCATCTTTTTTTACTTGGTCTTTTTTTCCATGTCCCTCGACACAAATGAAATTTTATTAATGTTGTTATCTTTTTGTATTTTTCTATATAAATAAAAAAATGTTTTAAAATTGGGTTAAAGTAGGAACACCCCCGCTCCCATCACACACACACCCACATAAATACAAATTTAAAAGGGTAACCATGATAAAAGATGCTGGCCGACAGAAATCTTTTTTCCAATAGAGACGAGATGGATCAACCAACCTCACTATCCCCCCTTCTTTTTGAGTTAGCCTTGTGCCTAAATTTTTTGTTCATTTTCCCAATTGTATTTTTATTTTTTTTCCTATTAATATAAAATTCAATAGGGATGGCTGCATCATTTGGACGTCGCTCTGGAAGGGATGACTGACGAAGTTGATTCGCATGTTTAACACAAATAGATGAGTGTACATCTATGTCATAGACGACATTGCCAGAACGGCATATTATGCGACCTTGTGTCCATTTTTCTTTACTATTACGGTAGTCCTTAGCCAATACAGGTTGTCCTGGAAAGAATTTACGGGGTTTTGCTCCATGATGGCAATTAAACTAGTTTTCCATTATTTTGTTTCTTCTGTAAAGTTTAGTTGTTGATAGGCGAATAGCATCAATTGGCAAACATAGTTTCCTATTCATAAATACTTCAGCAGGAGACTTTCCATTTGGGTAATTTGGATTTGGGGTAGCTCTGTAGCTATTTAAAAATATTTGCATTACCTATTGAGTAGTTCCTTCCCCTTTTAATTTCAAGAGTGCTCTCTTGAAAGTGTCTACAAACCATTCTGCTTGCCCATTTGATTGAGGATGGAAAGGTGGAGATCTCAGGTGCTGAATGCTGTTCTGTTTACAGAAGTCCGCGAATTCTGCAGTATCATTATCTGAAACGAATACTTCGGGCACTCCCAACCTGCTGAAGATTTCCTGTAGTTTTCTTACAGTTTCTTTTGATGAGATGTGGCTCATCTGAAAGACTTCTGGCCATTTGCTGTAAGAATCAACTAGCACGAGATAATTTTGTCCAGTTATTGGTCCTGCAAAATCAATGTGCAGTTGTGACCAAGGAATTTCTGCAGTTGGCCATGAATGTAATGTAGTTTTTTGGGGGGACTGTGCAACTAGTTGACATTTGGAGCAACTGCTGACAAGTTCCTCTAATTGTTTGTCAAGGCCAATATACACACCCATGGGTCAACGCTTTCATCCGATTAATTAATTGAAACATCCCTTGGGGGTGACATGTGTTTTATGACTTGAATGTTATCTAGATCTGGTTTTCGACCATTTTTGTCAAATAAAAATCCAAGGTATTTCACAGAAGTTTGGAAAAATTTGCATTTGTCAGGTCTTAAGTGGAATCCATATTGTTGAATTCGATCCAGCACAGAAGTGAAGTGATGCAGAAGTTCCTCTTGAGATGTACCTGCAACGATGATGTCATCTATGTAGGCAGAAACTCCTGGCAAAATTGGTGATAGAATTTATAATATTATCAAAGGAGAGTTGACGAAGACAATTGTGTCTGAAATTGAAACGTTAATGTTACTATTAATTTGTTTTGTGCCTCAAGAAATTGTTCTTGCTGACTTCTAAGTATCCTTTCCAGTATTTTTGGATCCATGCCGAAGAAATAATGCAGTTTTTTTTTGTGCTGTGCAGTATGCACAAAAGGGAAAAAAAAAATTTTTTTCAAGGAGACAAGTCCGTGGGATTTTTTTTTTTTTTTTTAAATCCAAGTTCATCTCATCCTCGTCGCCAATAAGTTGTCATGGAATATTACTGGTTTTTAAATGTGGAATTACAAGTAGACATCGTTTTGACACCAAATTATTTATTTATTTAAACAGAAAAATAGTAAAACGTTAGAGCATTATGTGAAATGCTGTCTCAGCCATCTTGGAAAGTCTTCCCTTTTGGATCCAGGGGAGATAACTCTTTTGCTTCCGGTTATTTCCCTTTATAACAGAATCTGAAAATATCGTAAAAATTGAACCAATAGAAAAATTTTTATAGATTTTTAAAGTGAAAAAATTGAAAAATTGAAAGAATTCAATTCATTTCATTACGTAAAAAAAAAAAAAAAAAATGGCTTCATAAACGCGCACATGCACTTTGTAAACACGGTTTTTTAAAAAATAAAAAATAATATTTCTATTAATTTTTATACAACTCTAATATGTTATTTTGGAAGTATATTCCATAAAGGAATTAAACAACCCACTTTAAAAAGAGAAATTACGAGTTTTTTGTTTTTTTTAATATTTTATTGGCAGTTTTGTGTTGAGGGTGTCAAAAATTCCCCCCAAAATCTGACACACCTAGGGAGCAGCCATTAAATTAAACCCGTTTACGCAGGGTCCACGTTCTCGTGAAGTGCCAAAAAAAAAACAAAAAAAAAAACAACAACTATAGATGATATCAACTGGAGCCACACCAACTAGTAGTGATGAGTCAGGGCAGATGGAAAACCCGAAGTGGGAGAGTACTAACCAGATCTCCACTAGGTGTGTCAGATTTTTTTGGGAATTTTTGACACCCTTAACACAAAACTGTGAATAAAATATACAAAACACGTAATTTCTCTTAGTAAAGTGGCTTGTTTAATTTCTTTATGAAATATACTTCCAAAATTAACTATTAAAGTTTTTTGAAAAATAATAGAAATATTATTTTTTAAAAACCAGTGTTTACAAAGTGCCTGCGTGTGCTCATGCAGCCATTTTTTCTATGTAATAAAATGAATTGAATTTTACGAGTTAAATTTTTTTCAATTTAAAAATCTATCAAAATTTTTCTATTGGTTTAATGTTTACAATATTTACAGGTTTAATGTGAAATTTTATGCTCTTTCCAATAAACCGAATATAATATTCTAAACAAACGTTTTTCTTAATTCAACCCCCCCCCCATTTGGAAATGTCTGTTAAAATGAAAATAATTAATTTTCTCACCTCAGATTTATATATCACAAATAAAACATCAATAAATAAGATAATCTAATTTAAAAAAAAAAAAGAATAGTTTTGTGCAAATTTACCTGTAAATTCAAAAGTTTAAAACCTTTTTTTTTTAACCACATTGATTTTTTTTAAGTGAAACCTCACATTTTTTAAATTTTGTCCTGAAAAGATTGAATACCTACAACAATTTTTTTCTGCTTCATTCAATGTTGTTTTTTTTTTTTTTAGATTAAAAAAAAAGAAGATCACTTCATAAAGAAGAAATAAAATATATTAAATCAAAATTCCGTGTATTTCTTTAAGAAAATAAAAGAAAAAATGGAAAATTAGTTGAGTGGAATTTTTTTAAACGGTAAAAACTGATAAGTGAAGTGTGATCATTTTTCAAGTACGGTGGCCCATATTTACTAACTTTTGTTTACAGCAAACACATGCCAAAAATAGAAAGGGGAGATTAATTCTGGCGCTTACAGGCCATTGAAGTTCTCAACTGGAAGAAAGGTAAGGTGTTTGTCTCCCTTTCTTCCAGTTGTGACCATCTGATATCGCAGTACGCAGTATTTTTTAATCCTTGCTTAAAAAATTATTTTATTTAAAAAGTACATTGAATATAAAATATAAATATGAATAAATTCTTAACAATAAAGAATAGAAGTGATTAGTATTTTTTATAGGTAAGTGAGTTTTTTTAATTTATATATATTTATTATATTCGAAGTAAGTTAAAATTCATTGATTTTCTTGAAATCTTTTTTTAAAGAAAATCGATTTACAAATCAAATATTGCATAGTTTGCTATTAAACCTGTTATTATTTTAAAATCTGGCCTTTGCTCCTTTTATTGAAAAAAAATTAGGATTTAAATTACATTTTTGAAGTACTTATAAGCTTCGAAAGATAATAAGTCTAATTATTCAAGTTTTTATCACGCATTTTTAATGGCGATTTCTGGCACTGATAGATCTCTACTGGAAGTGTGCAGTTCAAATATGGTACTTTGAGGAGGTATTTTGTTGCCCAAACCCCAGGAAACACCATTGGTTGATGGCAACAAGAAATCGATTGCAAATGGCTGTTGCGATAATGTGCAATCATCTGCACGAGTGGTCAAGAGGTGGAGAACACTGGAAATCTGGGGAGACTTGTTGTCACTTGGTCTTCAGTGAATACCACAGGTTACTGCCAGTGAGTGATCACTGATGGTGGCCTGTGAGACAACTCCTAGTGAGTGAAATAATAATAATAATGTCTCCTCCCAAAATTCACCACCACCCTGATTTAATATCGTAGATGTTTACTATATTTTCTTAGTTTTTAACCAATGTTCACATCATGGTATGATTGTTTTTAAAATTATTTTAGTTAGGTGTGAACTTCATTTTCGTATCATGTATTTTGTACTGATATGAAAATGAAGACTATAACTGAGTATAGGATTCCTAACCATGTAACTGATGAAAATACACTACACATTTTGATGAAAACCATGGGAAAAAATGAACATAGAAGAACAGAAAACCAAAACTTTAAATATAATTTCTATATTAAAAGTAATAGTTATTTAAATATTTCAGCATAGAATCTTGTGGGGAAAATCCAGTTCCCCATTAAGGGGCACTCTGGATCGGAACAAAAATAAAAATTATCTCAGTTGTGAAGAATTTCTCCTCCACTGGCCGAGGATAGAAAAGGTGAATTGTAGCATCAGAACAGATACTACACTGTGATCTTGCCCTGAAGGCCAAGAATTGTTTATGTTTTATGTTTCTTTGTTTATTCCCTAAATTCATAATTCAGTTTTATCAGTATTAGATTGTAAATTGCTTTAAAATTACATAATTTTACAGAGATGATATTTATATTTTATATTGAATAAAGTTCAGTTTCATTATTAATTGAATTTTGTTTGTTTGTTTCTTTTCTTTTTTAATATGTTTTAATGCTTTTTTAAAAATACCCCCATATAATATCGACAGTAACAGTTTAACAAATCTTATCTACTTTGCCTGTAGACATTTTTCAGTTAACAGGTCTTCTATATCTTGGTGGCCATGGTTTGGTCACTTTTATATGATAGAGGGTTCGAGGTTATTTTTCCACCTAAACTTCAGTTTTGTTTTTTCTTTTTTTTCTTTCCTTACAGTGATAAGTGACATAATTGCAACCAAGTATTGCATTAATTAATGAAAGAAATAATAAATGATAAATACACGGAAGAGGTTTTGTTTCATTTCCTTAGGATAGGATTCCATGTTTTCATTCTTAAATAAATTTCTACTTCTTAATAAAACTTTGAGATGAGCAACTTTTAGTCACAGAGGTCGGTAAGTAACCAGTCAACATTACCGCAGCTTCAACAGCTAGATGGGTGTCTTTTTTTTTTTTTGTTTTTCTCACCTGTGGCCAGCAGCAACAACAACAACCGTACTATACTTTTTTTTCAAAATGGGGGCCACGCTTCCACCGGACAACGCTGAGTATTGGGTACTGCTAGTTTGGGTGATGTACCCGCCACAGGAAAATGTTATGTGTGCTTTATTTAAAAACAGTCCTGCGTTATGTTGTTGTCCATTTATGAACTGTATCTATTTGTGTAATTATATATGTGTAAATGCCTTCATGCCGCTGGCCGCTTAATGAATATTACACATACAAAAGCAAAACATTATAATAATACAAACTGATATGTATATACACTCACGTACAATCCTAACCACTAGACGATCACAGATACACACACACACACACACATATATATATATATAGATATATAGATATATATAGATATAGACAATATTTTTTAAGAAAAGATCTTCTTACTTTTCAGTGAAAAATTTTGCTTAAGAAATAATTTTCTTTTTTTCAGTGAAAAATATCGGGGAAAATGTTTATATTTTAGGGGCAAAAATATGTCTTTTCTGTGAAAAGTATTTATTTATTTATTTGAAAACCTAGCAGAAATTTGATAAAATGGTACTAAGACTAAAAAAACTCATTCTATACATAGAGAGTCTTACATAATTGATGCGGTGTGTATGTACAGGGAATATGCTATGATTAGGATTCGGTTCTGGGATTTGGGAAGGAATGAGTCACTCGCTCGACAAAAGCACATTTCTGCCCTCTTCTTTTCCAATCGACCACACCTGGCCTCTTGCCACCAATGTCACACCGCACAATCTGAATGTCAGCAACATGAAATACTTTTCAAGAGATGTTCACGACTCTTTTCTTTTTTCCCCCCTTACAGAGAATTTCTCCCAGCTTTTATATCCTCCTATCAAAAAAAAAAGGAAGAGACAAGAAAAAAAATAGCTTCTCTCATCATGCCCTGCCTTTCCAAGATGCCCTTCGGGTATATAAATGAGCTAGCCATCCTTTCCTTCTTTCCCAAAGAGCGATGCAGATATGCCTGGTACATCGTATATTACTTTTTTTTTGGTTTTGTTTTTGTTTCTAACCATAACCTTTTGTTTTTGTTTCTAACCATAACCTAGCCTTAAACGGTACCTTTTTTTTTTCCTTTTGCATATACCCCCCCCCCTGATCTTCAAGATCAATGACACTTCATAATCCTTCATCCAAGCAGGCCTCCTCCTCTCACGTTGAGGCCTCTGGGGGGCAACTTCTTGGGGGTTGACGTTTTCAGGTTCACTACAGACATTATCATCTAGTCATAAAGAACTGCAATGTGGAGCTAAGTCGAATTGGGGTGCATTGTTAGCTTCTCTGTGGATTTCGACTTTTTTCTCTTCACTGCCATCACTGCACACCGGCAGGGTCACACGGTGCAGGTCTAGGATATGCCGGGGAACGTTGTTCTTCGACTGCATTCCCATTACGACCCCCTCCTCCAGCGAGTGGTACATTTTGCATTGGGGGGGCTTCACGCACACCTTCTCTCCCACTTTAATGGCAGCTTCTTCACCCTCAATTCTCACCGTTTTGTTGCACGGATGCCGCCACATATATGCAAAGATGGTTCTATGAGGTACAGTTGTCTCATCTTGTCTGTTTTTTTGGTGAGATGTTGTACCAAAACACCGCCTCCATGGGTGAAATGTTGCTTTTTTTCTGCAGCAGCCTTGATGGTGCGATGATTCCTCTCCACTATCCCATTGCCACTCGCCCGATACGCTGCCCTAAAAAATTGCCTTACTTCCCACTTATCACACACCTCTTTAAAGGTTTCTGATCGGAAAGCGGAGACATTGTCCATTAACAGTTCCTCAACCGGCCCTCTCTCCAAAAATATTTCTGCGATGACCCCTCTGATCGCCCACGCAGCTCCTGCCCTGATCTCGCTCCAGATGGCAAACTTCCCCGGTCCACAGTTGACCATTGACAGATACAGCCTATGGAGATAATGAGTCACATCAATGGCCAATCTCTTCCAGTCCTCCGCAATGTGTAACTGTCCTCCTTCATATCTGGACGGTCCGGGGTCTATCGATTGGCACTCCTGACAGTGCTCCACTACCTCCCTGACCTCCTCCTCGGTGGTTTCTGAGTAAACCTCTCTTGCCAGGAATAACATCCGTTCTCGACCAAAGTGATGCATTTCATGTAACTCTTTAACTTCCTCCCCTGCACAGCATACTGAGGAAACCTCCTTTCCCTCTTGCAGCCAGGTCTCCTTTACCTGTGTCATCGAATCTGCCTTGTTCTTTTCCGATGGTACCAGCACTACAGATACCCTCAACTGGAATTCCGCTATCAAATCTGCGAGTGTTTCGAGCCTGCACTTGATCAGCATTTCTGCAGCACCTCTGGTCCTAACTCTCTTATGACCAGTCACTGCCGACCTGATCCATGAAACTACCATTGCCGAATTGGATTTGATTTAAATTATTTTCAATCCCCACTTCAGGGTCAGATTGATTCCTTTCATAGTGACCTCTAGATCGGCTACGTTGATATGGGAATAGTCGTTTTTCTTTCTTAGCCACACCGCATCTTCCACAGTTACACCTCCCATCTCTAATATGACACCCAATGCTAGGCTGCTGGTATCGCAACAAATTACCCCCGCGTCTCCGCTGCTGACGTACCATTCCCCCTTCACTGGGTCTTTTTTCGTCACTCTCGCGATGATTTCTTGTAGCATGTTCGTGACCTCCTTCGTCACACGGCCCTCCCAGCCATCAGTGCCTGTTTGTCGTTTAGTAAAGCTGCACACTATCCTGAGCCAGCTGGCGATTGAATAATGTCCCACCAGTCTCCCACAGACCGAGAAGAGTTCTCGTTTTGGGTATCGCATTCCCTCGGCTAAAGACAAGGCTTCCTTTGCCATCTCGGTATAGTTTCAACCTCAACGCCGCTCCTCCATCCAGGGACTCTGCCGGTTTTGCAGTCAACCCATACCTCTCGACATGGCCTCTCACTTTCTCTGCTGTCACCTCTGCTTCCTCCACAAGAATATTGTCAATATACGAACTAGTGGCCTTGTCCACTGTACAGTCTTTACTCAGCACCGTCTTCAGCATGGCAGCCATAATTTTTTGGGCTGAGCTCAGCCCAAAGCCTAACCTCGTCAATGCATCTTCCCCTTGTACTGGACCAATTGATGTTGCCAGAGTTTTTCATCTACATGGATCTGGAGATAAGCCGACTTCAGGTCAACAATCTTAGTGGCCTGCTCCATCCTCCTCCATTTCCTCATAACCTTAAGCATACGTCAATCCCCTTTCTTTCTTTTTTATTTTACTTTTGTTAGTTTGAAGAGATCAAGGGGCTCCTTCCTGGGGCTATCACTTGATTCTATCACAGTTTAAATTTATATCCGAGAGCTCTTTTAAGAATAGACACTGTTCCCTTTATGGCTGCTATCTGTATTTCCTTACAGCCTGGTTTTCCTGGGATTGCTTCTAAGTATTTTTGAAGGTTCTTTTTTATTAGGCCAGTTGCTCCCGTCACAACTGGTATAATGTTTATTTCTTTCAGAGACCATGTTGTTTTTAGATCATTTTTTAGGTCCTGATATTTTGTTATCTTTTCCTGTTCTGCTCTATTAAGGCCAAAGTTGTTTGGAATTGTGATGTCGATAATGAGTGCAGTTCTTTTGGGCTTGTTCCATATTACAATATCTGGCTTGATGGCCTTGTCTTTTATGTATCTGCCTGCCTGTATGTCTTTGTCGTAGAACACTGTCACTTTTCCGCTTGATACTATTGGTGGTGGTTCATGTTCCCAGATGTTCGACAACCTATCTAGTTGCATCTCTCCACAGATCTTCCAATGTAAGTATCTACATACTTTGTTGTGGCGGGCAGTGTAATGACCATTGGCTAGAAGGATCTTGCATCCAGACATTAGGTGGCTTGGGCTTTCAACAGCTGAGTGACAGAATCTGCATTGGTCAGTTTTTTGTAGACCAGCCATTTTTTTAAATCCATTTGTGAGTAAGCTTTGGTCTTGTGCAGCTATTTCTATCCTGTTTGCCAGCTCTTCCTCTAGTTCCGCATTCAATGTCACATGTTGAAGTGGGACATACTGTTGGCATGTCTGCCCATGTTTAAATTGTGTTGGGTCTGTTGGGAGTGATTCCTGGGGAGATGTTGCATTATCTGATGGAGTGGCACGTCGGGTATAATGCTGGTTTGTTTTTGGTAGACATCTAAGACTTGGACTTGTTGGCATTGTCTCAGGGAGCTGTGTAAGGTGAGAATTTGTTGTAGTGTCTTCTTGTTTGGTTTGGCAGATCTTGGGTATAGGGAGGGGATTGCTGATTGGGCAAATATTGTTTTTAGCCATTTCATGGACATCTTTTTTTAGCTGGGATATTTGCTCACCAGAAAAGACATTGTTTCTCAGAAAATTAGATTTCTGGCATGTTAACTTTTCCTTCTCAATCCCCTTCTTGAGAAGAAAAAGTTAACTTTCTTTTGTTTTATTTTACTTCGGTTGAAGTTCTCAGAAATCAATTGTCCCTTCCATGTGGTGTAGTGCAATTGATGTTTGCCACATGGTCATTTGTTTTTTAAGGAATGTCCTGATGTTCTCATGGACATTATATATCTCCAAACATCGCAGTATCCAGGAGTGAGGCACACTATCGAATGACTTTTTATAGTCTATCCAAGACATTGACAGGTTCCTTTGATGCTTTTTGCAGTCCTCGAGGATTGTTTTGTTGAGGAGAAGTTGGTCCTTTGTACCAAGTTTATTCCTGGTACATCCCTTTTGTTTGTTTTCAAGGTATTTGCCATCGGCCAGGTGTTGATAGATTGCATCTGCAATCATTCCTGTAAGCCACTTGTATGTGGTTGGGAGGCAGCAGATAGGTCTGTATTTATTGGACAAGTGAGTCTCTTGGGTCTTGGATATCAGAGATGTTTTGCCAAGAGTTAACCACTCTGGTGGATCTTCCTCGCCGCTGACAACACGAGTAAATGCCTGCGCATAATGTTCATGAAGTGCTGAGTTTTTTAAGCCAGAAATTTGGAATCTTGTCAATTCCTGGGCTTTTAAAGTTGCTAAAGTGGATGATTTTTTTTCTTATAGCATCTTTCGTGATTTTTAGTGGTGGCATATCTTGTTTGCCCTTGACAGACTCTTTAATTGTATGTATCCACTCCCCCTCTTGGTGTTGTTTGGGGTCTTCATACAGTGGCCTCCAGAATGACTCCACTTCTTCCTGTGACGGTGGCAAGTTAACCAATTTTTGTGAGAGCATCATTCACTTACGTAACAAGGATCTTGAAGGCTTTGGTACAATTTATTTTCACCAGTCTGGGTCGATCTTCAACAGCCAGGCATTGTGCCATTTCTATTCTGTTAGCCAGTTCTTCTTCCAGCTTCATCTGGTTTGCATCCAATGTCATGTTCACAGGTGGGGCATTGCGGTGTTGTTTTTGCCCATATTTTAGTTGAAATATTTTTGGGGGTGAGCCTTGAGGAGAGTTACTGCTGTTTATTGGGGGTTGCCCTTGATAATGCGTCTCCTCTGTCAATGTTAAGTCTGAGACCATGTCGGGTAGTTAAGGTGAAGTGGGTTCTGGTGTAATGCCACTGGGAAGAGGGATGGGGTTGCTTATTGGGCAGATGTCATCTTCAATCATTAAGCGAATATCCCTAATCATACTGGAAATCTGCTCTGTAGAGAAAGCATTGTTCTTCATGAAGTTAAACTTCTGGCATGCAAGTTTTTCTTTTGCGATGCCTTTTTTATTTGGACAATGATACTTGATTTTTTGCCATTCTTGGCATCTTTCTTTGAGTTTTGAGTGCTTAATTTTTGCATACTCCATCGCCCATATAAGCATCCATTTATCCTCCCTGCTCCATTGAGTTGTATCTCTTTGGCTAAAGTCCTCCTCTGCATCTCTTACCTCTTTGGTGAGATATTTGTTAATCTGTGACACGATTGAAGGTAGGTTTTTAGTTGTTGTCCCTAATACCTTTTCGTTTGGTAAGAGAGAAGATCTTATTTGGGCCTCGAATATATTATTTTTCTTTCTTCCCCATTTCTCATACCTTGAGTATGCAAAACAGTGAAGAATTATTTTCTTCTCCTCAACACTTGGTAATATTATAGTTCCTCTTTTTGGTGGTCCTTGGTTGGTTTCAGTGTGGCAGGCTACGTGTCTGTTTAATTCTCTGAAATCCAGTGTTCTTGGTGGATTGAACAACCGCCAGTAATGGTAGCACTCCTTTTTCTTCCCCTGTCCACGGTTTCAGAATTCCCTCCTCTATCCACCTCTCCACTTCTTCCTCAAATCCTTTTCTTATTTCTCCTCGCAGTGTTTTCTCATAGCAACTTACTTTGTTTCGGAGGCCCGGAGATCCATTTCCATTCCACCATCCACCTCTCACCATCGAACCTCGCCAGGAAATCCTTGTCCTCGATGCAGCAAGCCTCTGGTTTTTGTGTTCTGATATTTCTATCACCTTCCACTCCTGCCATTTCTACTGCGCTGAGGCGTCCGAAAGTTACTTGGCCCTCTCAACGTAGTGCCCCCCAGTTGGTTGATCACACTTACACCTAAAATCACATCAACATCACCGACCAGATGATCCAACACCAGGGCTCGCAGTCCAATGAGCACACCTTGCACCAGTACTTCCGCTGTTGTCTCTCCTAAGCATTTTACCTCCCTGACATCCACAGTCTTAATACTTTTGGCTCCGCTCCATGATCGAGCGACATTCTTCGCTACCAACGTCATGGTGCAGCCTGTGTCAACAAGGGCCATGGATCTCTTCCCATTAACTACTACCGGTAACTGAGGCAACGTTTCGTTGTGCACCATTTCCACAGAGAAGAGGAAACCACTGGTGCAATGACTCCCCTTCACTCGTTTCCCTGGTCCCGAGAAGTGACGCAATAGCAGCTAATTTGCCCCACTCGTCCACATCGGTAGCAGGTGACGTCTCGGCTCTTTGTAGTCCTTGAGCAGGTGAGGACCCTGGCACCGGAAGCACTTGATCACAGGTCTCCCCTCCTGTCGCTTCGTCGCCTGTCTATCGTCATTCAAGTGGGGCCTCGTGGACGTATTTCCACTCACAGCTGCAGCCACAATTAGGCCCTTGACATTCTTGACTAGGACTCTTGCGTGGACCAAGAGATCGTCCACTTCCATCGTATTGATCTCAGTGATTCTCTGCAAGTTCGCAGAGATTTCTTCCGGGAAGCTATTCACTAGGTATAGCTTTACTGTCATCTCCAGGCTCCTCCCCACGTAACCAGCCAATCCTGCCAGTCTCCTGATCTCTGCATCAAAGACGTCAACAGACTCGCCAGTCCACCTCAAACTTGCAAGCTTAATGGACTCTCGGCGAAAGCCAATTTCAGTCTTTGCTCCACTGAGGAAAAGTCTCCCTTATCTTCATCGCGCATCTGCTGGTAAATAGTGAGGGCTTTCCCCTCTAAGTATAGCGGCAGCAGGGTGACCACGTCTTCGATTTTTTGCAACCTTGCGACCATCTTTAATTTTTCCAGCCATTTAATTAGGTCACCCTCCCCAGTGAAGAGTCTCAACATCTGAGTTGAGAGTCTCCAGTCAGGATTCAGTTCTGGGTTTGGGAAGGAGTGAGTCATTCGCCCGACAACAGCATGTTTCTGCCCTCTTCTTTTCCAATCGACCACACCTGGCCTCTTGCCACTAATGCCACACCGCACAATCTGAACGTCTGCAATACAAAATACTTTTCAAGAGAAGATGCTCACGACTCTTTTCTTTTTGCCCCCCCCCAGGGAATTTTTCCCAGCTTTTATATCCTCCTATCAAAAAAAAGGAAGAGACAAGAAAAAAAAATAGCTTCTCCCATCATGCCCTGCCTTCCCAAGATGCCCTTCAGGTATATAAGTGAGCTAGCCATCCTTTCCTTCTTCTTTCCCAAAGAGCAATGCAAATACGCCCGGTACGTCATATATTACTTTTTTGTTTGTTTTTGTTTCTAACAATAACCTAGCCTTAAACGGTACCTTTTTTTTTTCCTTTCGCATGTACTCCACACTCTTCTGTGTTTTTGTGTCAAGAAAAGCTCTTTTTACTCTTTTACCTTCCTTTTTGTCACTAATGGCAAGAGTGAAAAGCTTGTCAGTTCTTAAAAGCATATGCTAAGAACTAGAGGGGCTTTCTCAGAAAACCGTCAGTCTATGATAAAATATCTTTTGGGACCGAGAATTTGATGGTACATTTTGGGACCGAGAATTTGATGGTCCATTTCATAGGATGCATATGTGGGAGCTTACTAAAGTTTATGTGCAGAGCTGAATCAGTTGATATTAAATTTATTGGGTCAGCATCTGAACTGGCAATAATAGGGTTATTTTATAGAGCAGTTTAGTCTGAAAGTATCCCAGCTCCTCTTTGGTAGCTGCATGACAGTCAAGAAAAACGGTACATATTTGCTTCATCACTGTTGGGAAAGATAAGCATGCAATGCAACATTCAATCATCATGTTTGAAGCTCAATGTGTGAGTATGGTTGATCCCTAAAATCCTAGAAAGTTCCTGAAATAGGTGGGATTCAAATTGCCTGCGACATGTGAAATGGTTTAAACAGGTCAGGAGATAAGTGAATACCTAACTGACTAGCCAAATCAATACAAACATGGTTGAACCAAGCATGTGAAATACTGAATGTTCGAAGAGGTACTTGTGCACCGTCGACTTTGGCAGGATTCACAAGAACATGTCCAGTTAGTGATGTCATACCTTATATTTGCCACTGTCGCCGGTTGCCAGGTGTCGTTTTCCTGCATGACAGACACTTTACTTCCAACAATTAATTCCGGGAGGTCTTTTGCACTCTTGTTGTAGTGTCGGTGTTGTTTTTTATTTTATTTTTTTATGGGGTTGTTTGGTACCCGCTGCCACCATGAAATACGACGTTACGTATATAATTGTAATGAATACACTTAAGACACGAGGTTACGAGTAACTGCTTTATTCGGTCATCTTGGGGGAACTACCACCACCTCTACAACTCAATACAAGGGAGGTAACTCTTATAATTTACAGAGTTCTCCTACTGATACAGTACAGATTCAGGAACTTCCTCAGTGGTGCCTTCGTTTACCGGATCATTAAATTCGTCCTGCTCTGGATTCTCATTATCTTCTGAAGAGCTTACGTCATCATCTTCTAAAGAGCTTTTGTCATCTGACCCATTCATACAGCAGTGGGTCTTCGTTATCTGATGAATTGAGTTCATCATTGATTATAACGTCATGTCAGCATGCTGGGCGCACATCTTTTATGTGGCATGGTGTTCCATCAACTGATATTGAGTGTTGACTATTTATTTTTGTCACTGTTCCTGTACCGAATTGCATTGTGCATCTTCCCCGCGGATTCTTCACCCAAACCGCATCCCCTTCCTTGTACGGATTAGCCACTGTGGTCTCAGGCACCCTCACTTCATCGATATATTTGATACGGATCCTATAATTGTATAGCATATTCGCAGGTGCTGTCATGGCTGTCTTGTCATCTTTAGGCGTGACGTTGTACCAGTACACTGCCTCCAAGATTGTGCACCCTGTTTTTGCCGCAATGCTCTGTATAGTGTGATGGGATCGCTCAATTATACCGTTTCCGGAGGGTACGTGGACACACCGAAATCGAATGTGCATGCCTCACATTTGTGTAAAATTAGCAATTGTCTTTCCGCAAAACGCTGCACCATTATCTGTGAGCAATTTGGTCGGTGGCCCCCTTTCGCAGAATATACTCTGCAACTCCTTAATTACGCTAGTTGAATCCTGTCGGTACAACTGCCTCCAAATGGCAAAACGGCTGGGACCACAATCTATCAATGTCAAGTACACCTGAGTACCAAAATGGGTTATATCCATAGCAACCCTACTCCAAATGTCCGTGACGTTAAGCCTACCTTGCTTTCAATGCACCAAAGCTGAATCTATGGATTGGCATTCTTTACAACTTTACAATTCCCAACCACCGATCACACTTCAGTTTCAGTTATTGTTGGATTGACCAACTTTACAAAGTACCATGTCCTTTTCACACCGGGATGTCCACTGGACTGATGAATTGTCTGTATCTGAGAACTGTGTTCATGTTCTGCGGCCACAACGCACACAAGTTCTTTGGGTTCTGTTGCCTTACGGATCTCATCTATCCACCACTGTGGTACTCGAGTAAGTTGGTCAACTCTGTTATCGTGAGACTTGATGAGCCTCACGTCGATTGTTAGTTCATATTCTGAGACCAAGTCTCGAAGCGTGGAGAGGTGACGCCTAATTAACATTTCCGAATCTGCTCAGACAAAGTGTCAATTATCCACCAATAGACACAGGCAGAGTTCGTAAATGTATGGTTTTAGCTTTCCACTGTAATGCAAGATTGACACCTCACAGCACAGCATCAAGCTCAGCTAAATTTATGTGTTTGTCTTCATGCAATGCGTCCTCCGCCACAGAACCGTTGCTTTCCACAACCACGCCTGTAGCAATAGAACTGGCATCCACCCATACTGTGACTTCTCCACAGATACACCAGTCACCTTTTATTAGATCTTCCTGGGCTACTCTCAAACAAATGTCTTTGATCATCCGTGCTAGAATAGAGTCTCGCACCTCGTCATCCCATTCAGTTGTGATCATATTCGCCCTTCGTTTCACAAATGCTGTGGCGACATGTAACCAGCCACACACTCGGAAATTACCAGTCAGTTTCCCGCACACTGAAAACAATTCGGCAACTAAGTCTATTAGGTACTGTTGGAAGGTCACTTACACGCCGCCATAGCAATTTTCCGTTCTCCTCTTGGACACGTAATCCCAATACACGTGAGCCCAGTCTTTACTGTTTTGGGGTCTTGCTTTCCAGGCCAAACTTCTCCAAATGTTCGTTTACACGGGTTGCTGAACGTATGCTTTCATTCACAAAAATATCATCAATATATGAGGACGTAACCTCATTTATATTCTTATCCTGACTGAGGACGCTATTAACAATGGCCCGCATTATTAGAGGGGCAATGTTCAGCCCGTATCCGAGGCGGATAAGACAATATCGCTGTCCCTTATATTTTTACTGTTTGGAACGATCACAGAGATTTGTCAACTTGCAAATCAGCATCCAGCACTGCAACGTTTGGTCCCTGTTGTACCATTCATTCAATTTTTGTAAGCAAAAAAAATCCGCGTTGGCAGAATGCACATCCATGTACTCATTTAGCTCCCGATAATCCATAACGGGACACACTTTCTGTTTATTCTCCTATATAACAGCCATGAGTGGGATTAGACCTTTTGGAGGGCCAAGTTCATTGTCGGGATATGGCAGTAACCAACCATTATCAATCCACGCCTGCAATTCCAGATCGTATTCATCACGAATCAGTGTTAGTGCTGGATACTCTGCAAGTCTATTTCTCAGTGTAAGTGGAGGTTGGTCGCCAGCCCACTTCCACGATGTAGTCCACTTCTGAGTATCTTGGTCATATTTGGCAGAGAAGTCAGGCTCGGTTATAGTGATAGCAGCAAAATTAGCCTTGCTAAACTGTGGAAAGGTCACCTCTCCTGCGCTAGACACAGCTACTCCCAGTCACTTGATTGCGTCCAGTCCAAGCAATAAATCAAACCCCAGTAAGTATCCATCCACAACTAGGACTTCTATGCTAATGCTCCGTGTTGCATCAAGGTCAACCTGCACAATTCCTACTCCACAGCAGCTTAGTGTGCTTCCATCTGCTGTGAGCACTGGGGTTACTTTCCTCATCCAATCCTTGCAACATGATTTACGGACCAGTGACAGTGTGCATCCGGTATCCACCAGAGCTGTGCATGGTTGTCCATTGATGAGAACCGTGACAATTGGCAAGGCACCATTTACACTAGTTTGGGGGGTGAGATTGGCACTCACTTCTCGCCCCCTTGCTCGTTTCCTGAACAAAATCGAGCAATGTGCCCTCGCCGCCGAAATTGATAACACGTGATAGGGTTTCGAGGTCTGACACCGACATCTCCAGTTGCACTATCCAATAGGCAATTTGCTTGCCCTATGATTCAGTCCGTTACACTTGTAACACCTCCGCAAGTATCTGTCTCCATGGGGATAACTGGTGGCGATCGTGCACCTAATGCAGCTTGCTCTGGAACTGTCGGGTTAGACATTAAAATAGCACGAGCGCGCACCAGCACATGAGATAGATCCAAGCTATCCATCTGGGATGATGCCCGCAACAAGTTTTCTGCATGTTCAAGCAAACCAACAATAAATGCACATTGCAGGCATTGATCCAATACGCCGCCAAACAGGACTGCGAGCCTGCGCAGCTCCGCCAAAAAGACGTCGACTGTTTCACCTGGTTGGAGACGACGAGCTGCGAACTACTTCCATGCAGCAAACGGATCCAAAGCAAACGCTGTGTATAGGGTTTTCTTTATACACCCAAAATCGGCCCGCTTTTCCTCACTTAATTGCTGGTACACTGCATAGGCACTGCCTGACAAACTCATTGTAATTACGCATTCAATGCGCTTTACGCCACTTAGCTGACATATTAGTTCAGTTTTCTCCAACCACTCCACTAGTCCAGATTCACTGCCATCAAATATAGGTATAAGTTTTGGATCGAAAGCCATAATAGCCGAGACAGCTTGTCGCAGCACGAGGGAAGAGAAAGCTGAGTAATTTGTGTTAAGCGATATACACGCCAGAAATTCTTTTCAAAGTTGAACGAATCAGTTCTTTCGACTTCTGTCTTCTCGCAAATGTTGCACCCTTCACAAGCAAGTTTTTTTCAACTGTCGACCGACCAAAAAAAAGAAACGACTCGCAATCTTTGTTTTGGCTTGACTTTTTATAGCCGTTGGGCGAACCTAATTGTTGCGGCAGTGCGAATATCGCTCACAAACGTTTTTCTTTGTAATCTAAAAGTCCCAGGTTCGCTCCCCGACGCAGGCATGCACAACTCATACTTTTTGTGTACTTTTGCGCATGCTCGTCACATAAGCCAGGGGTTCACAGCCAAACATGCTATAATTTTGGTCTGCCAGCTTCAGCTCTCTTGAAAAATATGCAATAGGTTGCAGTTGGTGGTGCTGCTTGTTGTCAATATGGATTATCTCCTCGCTCCAGGCGCATAAACTGTTCCATTTTTAATTGAATAAATTGTAATAAAAATGGGACAAGAGATTCCATCTAGTAATCTTTTTATTCAATTAAAAATTTTACTACTCATCTACTTGACAAGCGGAAATGTACATCTTTTATAGATTGAATCAAAGTAGACAAAAAGTAAGATTTTTAATTGAATAAAAAGATTACTAGACGGAATCTCTTGTCCCATTTTTATTACAATTTATTCAATTAAGCATGGAACAATTTATGCGACCAGAGCGATTTACCACAGATCCAGAAAACGATTCAACCAACAAGTACTGGAAACATTGCATTTCATTGGAAACATTTATAAATTTCATCAAGATTCTACATTCAGAAAGACCCAGATGTCCTATCAATAAGCGTGCGCTCCTAAACAACTACCTGTCTCACACAGTCAATGAAATTATCTCGTTACCTATTGTGGTGTAAATGAAGAAAAAAGAAACAAGAACGACCGACCGCGTTTTTGTGTGGCTTACCTCGTGTTCATAATGAAGAAGGAAGAAACAAAAATGGCTGCCCTGTTTCTTTATATGCCTACAGGGTGACCACGAGGTATGCAAATGAGATGCTCCTGATTGGAGATAAAAGAGGAGTGATTTGGGGAAGGAAGGCATTCTGAAGTTAGATTGCGAGCAGAGAAGTTGTATTACTAGAAGAGAAAAGTCAGATTCGGGGAGAGAAAAGCTAAAGTTGCAGAAGTTCGTTTTGGAGTGGAGAGAAGACGCGTCAAGTGGTAACCAGAAAGTGAAATTTCGGACAGCAGTGTCACCCAAACGACACCTATGAAGAAGCAATTGAACGCTACATACATAAAGCCCAAAAATGAGATATTTTCTAGACATCTACTTGCGACTCGTTGACAAGAATCTGGTGAAACATTGGACTATTTCCTTAAGAGCCTTCGAACACTCAGCAAAGATTGCAACTTCTGTCCAACAAGGCCTTAGAAGCCCAAGAGCAACACATTTTGGATGCCTTCATTAACAGCTTACTTAACGCTCAGGTAAGACAATGTCTTCTTGAGAATAAAACCCTTAGACTTAAAACAACTTATTTGAATGTGCAATACAGTTTTATAAACCCAAAACTAGCATTTCAATAAAAGTAGCACAACTGTTTGAAAGACTCAATCTTAATTTTAAAGGACCTTTAGTTGATAATACAGACAATGAAAGGAAGTCTCATTTTAAAATTTAAAAAACAACTTTATTTGTCATGTTTGTTAGTAGTGTGTACAAGAGAAACAGTTTAGTAGCTGGAAGTGTTCTTGTGTGTAAAGATTGTATGAATATCATACTGGCTTGTTGACGGAGAGAATAGCTCAGTTTACACGTGTCAGTAGTAGTTGGAATAAAGAATTAGACAGTTCTGCAACATAGATAAGCTAAGCCGGTTAATGGAGAAAGAAAACGAAATGCATCTAGTCTATATATCGATGTGGACAGTCCTGTAGCTTGTAAAGAAAGTTTGTGTTGTGGACAAAGAATTAAAGAGTCCTATGACATAGATTAGATATCCGACAAGCCTATAGAAAGAGAGAGAAAAGTGTTCAGTATATACATGTTGTAGGAGCGTGCATCCAATAGTAGAGATGAGCCAAAGGGTTCGTGTAGGAAAGAGTATGTGTGTGAAGTACACGTGGAAGCAAGTTTTGACGATAGCCATGTTGGCTTGTGATACTCATGTTATCTTGGGGCTAAAGCCCCCAGGCGATGTTTGCTGCCAGCCAGCAGGGAGAAAAAGAGGAGGAATTGCTGATTACGCCTTTTATGTACTCGGTCACATGACTGAGAGCTGGCTTGTGATTGGACAAGCCAGGGAGATGGTTGATTTAAATCTCACGCCACAAGATTTCGTCCTTGCCTGCTATTGTAAGAAGTTTTGATCGCTACAAACCGCTACCAAGCAAAACAAGGAACCGATATATATTAACTGTTGTTGATAATTATTCACGGTTTCTTTTTGCCTTCTCTTGCTCAGACATATCAGTTACTGCAATTATACAATGCCTCTATTCACTATTCGCCGTCTTTGGAGTTCCTGCCTGTATACATTTGGACTAAAGGACTTCTTTCATGCCAGAACAGCTTCAACAATTTCTACAGGAACAAAGAGTAGCTATAAGCTGGACAACTCCTACAACCTAAGGGTAACAGCTAATGCGAGATATATAACGGCATTATTTGGAAAACCATGTAATTGGTTGCATCAAATAACGGATGTTCGATAATTGAGAAAACCTTCCTGGCGCATTATATGCTATTCAATCCCTATTGTATACTGCCATGAATTCCACCCCACATGAAAGGTTTTTACCTTTTCAGTGATGGAATTTGGCGGAAGCTTCACTTCCATCTTGACTCTCTTGACCCAGTGTTTCTGAGATGACATGCACGTTACACCAAGAATGATCCATAGAGGCAAATCCCCAGTACGCTTTAGTACGACATGCAGACGGTAGAGAGTCTAATATGTATCTCAGAGACCTAACACCTGCCGGAGACGTATCAAGACAGACCCTGAGCAAATCCCCCTAACTCTGACGTGAGACAGCCTGCTCCTCTGAGAAGGGAACATCTCGGAGCAAGGTATTTTAGAGCCCTCAGACAGGCTCGCACTGAAGAGTCTCCATGTTTGCAGAGTCCAAGAGATAAGTGCAAGTGAGTCTGCACTGGTTGATTGTGTCGTTTGCATTGCAGAATGCATTGTCAAAATTGGTGGTACACTATGGTCGAAGTTAGTTGCGCAAGGTTTGCAAGTGAGTCTTCAGGACCAAGTACAAGTGAGTGTGTATTGATGTCGGAGTGTATTGTTTGAAGTGATTGTGCCCTTATGCGTTGATTGAATCATTGAATATCCAGACATTTTTTAGCGTGCGTATCACAGCTAACTCATCTTTAACTGGTGCAACTTCTTCCATTGTGGTCATTGGTCATTATTATGGTGCTTGATGAATGTACATAAAGATTTGATTGTTGCGTTTGTTTTTGTTGAAGTTTGCTGAGCTTAACTTTTTGCATCCAATATGAAGTCAAGAGTTTGGTGTTGATTCTGGGCTGAGTTTTTTTGAGATGTTCGATAGTCGTGATTGGTCAAGTCTGAGTGGAATATCATTTTTTTGCTAGCTACTTGCCCATATCTAAGGATCACGTTCGGGTTGCCACTTGTTGCAGCAGGACAAAAGGTGGCAATCCACCCTACAACTACAACGTAGATACAAAGGCAAAAAGATAATGTTAAGAGCAAAGAAGAATGACAGACACTTATGATCATTTAAAGTCATAGGTATCATGTTTTATTTACTGAGAAAATGAAAGTGGTAAATTGGTATTTAATGGAGATTGTATAATCAGGGTCAGCTCAAGTGAAACAGAATCAGTCACTGGAAACTGGCAGCTGAACATCAATGAGAAATAGAACAGGGAGCTGGACATGCGAGGTCACTGAA
Organism: Euprymna scolopes; assembly: GCF_053919585.1. Classification (NCBI taxonomy): domain Eukaryota; kingdom Metazoa; phylum Mollusca; class Cephalopoda; order Sepiida; family Sepiolidae; genus Euprymna; species Euprymna scolopes. The sequence goes on from NC_136515.1 coordinate 32,559,809, forward strand.
ATGGACAGATGGACATCAGTGGGCACTGGTACAGACAGCTGGACGTCAGTACTTACTGACGTCCAGCTACCCTTTTCAATGTAGAGAGGCTGGTAGCAGTCATTAAATGGGAAAAATTTCCCATGGATTTCATCCACATATGGAGAGGCTGACAGTGTTTATAATGGCTGGCTTTTTTTTTGTGAATCAGTGAAAGTGAAAAATGTTAGAATGCCACAATTACGTAATGAACAAAGAAAAGATTAATTGTTAATTAAATGAAATTGTTATTCCATATGGGAATTATAGGATTGATTCCCCACATATGGAAGGTAGCTTGATCTTCCAGTGTGGATGACAAGGTATGCAATGAAGTTACTCTGAGTGCTATGTGTTAGTTCACTTAGTACATCCCACGACGTTGGATGAACACATGTGCTGATAGCCGGACGCCATACTGAATATCAACTCAACACAAGGGAAATAACTAAATATATAGAAGAAGGCCACCAAGTTCGATTACTCTAACTTTAACATCGCTGGTGTCTTCTGGTGTCAAGTGTAAGTCAAAGTTCCAATCGTTTTTGTTCATAATGATCCCATCTTCTTTTTGTCTAACACACAATCCTAGAAATTTGAAGGTTCCATTTTCATGCATTCCGATCTTGAATATTTTCTTTAATTCTGAAATCACATTTTTTTTTAAATAATCATTTCCACAAAATACAAAGTCATTTACATGCATTGCCAGAATACCCATCAAGTTCTCAGATAAATCATGCCAAAGAAACAGTGCATTATCATATGCACTTACCATTGATTTTAGATTAGTTAATTCCTGAGTAACTCTCTTGTACCATGAACGGGGTGCATCATTCAATCCATAAATACATCTTTTCAGTTTCCACACTTGTGACTCTGGTGGACATGCCTCAGATAGTGGTCTGAGAAATACTTCTCTCTCTAGCATATCACCTTGCAAAAATGCTGAGGTGAAATCAAGGGTCTCCATCTGCCAATTCTTAATAGAACAGCCTGTTAACATTACAAGACGCATAGCTTCATGACTGCATGTTGGAGAGTCCGTTTTTAGGTTGTGTGAATTTTCTTCAAAGCCATTTGCTACGAGACGAGCCTTCGTTATCTTTTTGTTACCCTTAACTTTCTCTGTTCTCAGCCATCTTGTTGATATGCATTTTTGACCTATGTTAGCGACACATTCATGAGTTTCCATGTTTTTATTTATTTCTCCTTTGCATCAATCACATCTTTTGCTTGTTCTTGTTCAGTTGTGAGGAAAACATGTTCTTCTTGATCTCCTTCTGTTGGGGAAGTTCTTGCCACTGATAAACCTTATCTCAATTGATACACACCGGACATTCAGTTTCTACAGCTGGTTCATGGTGATTGGAATTTTCATCAAGTTGATCTTCAACTTCCTCTTCCAAGACTTTATTTCATTTAAGGGAATTGTATTTTCTTTATTCCTTGCCTTTCAAATGACATGGATGCATCGTGTAGAATGCTTCTCCATGTGGGATCAATACACATTGACCCTCTTTACCCAAAACTTTGGCAGGGTCACGCCGTCTTTTACAGTTTTGTCTTCTACAGTAAACACTGTTTCCTGTCACAAATTGTTCACCCGCATAATGTTTTATATCAAATCGCAAATGTTTTTTTCATTTGATTCAGCCTCCATGAACCTTTTTCTTGCAGAATGTAAGGCATTTGAATTGATTCTAACCAAATCACTGGTTGTTGTAGCATCTAATGCGAGTAGCTGGTCTATTAAAACTGACAGTGTATTTATATCGGATCCAAAAACAAGCTCATTTGGGTCATATGTCCAGAATGATTCTGAAGAGTATTTTTGGCACTAACATCCCAAACCAAAGTTATTTCTGGTTCACATTTCTCATTTTCCAATGTTTTTTCCATTGCTTCAGCCAATATTAGATTATGACGTTCCATAGTGTTATTACTGAATGGATTTTCAGCAGCTGTAGTGCCGGTTTCAATATTCAGTTTTTCATTCATTTCTCTGTAACCATCGTTATTAAATTCTCCCCCATTATCACTCAAGAAGTGTTTAGGAACTCCAAAATATGCTATCCACATTAAAAATATGTTGCGAATAAATTCTTCATTCTTCTCGGTTTTAATCAGCCTGGCAGCAGAATACCTTGTAGATGTGTCAATTAAGTGTAAAATCCAGCATTGATTATGTCTGAATTCTTTTAAGTCCATACATTAAACCAGTTTCCAAGAGCCAATCCCACAACAGGACGAAGAGGGGGTCTTCTTAGCTCTAAACTGGACATGAATCACAGACATCCTTAATAAGAGCCAGAAACTCCTTATCATGAAAGGCCCGACTGCTTCTCACCAATGATACCAATTTCTCTTTTGATGCATGAGCAAACTGTTTATGTATTTTCTCAGCCTTCATTTTTTTTCTCCATTTTAGAACATTTTTTTAAGGCTTCACAATGTAACACAAAGTTTAGTGACTTTTCAGCCTGCAAAAGTGTATTTGTCAATGGAAGACTAAAATGTCCAGAAGTTGTCATTTGCAATTTTATATATCTGTAAAAAATCTTACAGCTGTCACTTTTAAAATCTAGTATCATGCCAGCAGCTTTCATTGATTTATGACTTAGTAACATTTTTGACAATGTCAGCTTCTATGTTTGCTCTGACATCTTTTACGTCTCTTATAGTTATCAGAAATTTAATTGCTTTAATTGCCTTTACCTCCTCGCCATCACCAAAACAAAATGTCCTGTTGAATTTAAAAGTCTTCACTAACCACTGGTCATTTAATGTTCCAAAAAATACATTAAATCAAAGTTCTCCAGTAACAGTTCTAGAACAGGCAAAATTCAACACTGTCATACCCAGTGTCTCTTTTACAAGATAAGACATTTTTATAGTAGAATCATTTATCAAAGTTCAATAACAGGACTCAGAATTAATTAGTGAGAGGTGTACATGGTTTGAATCCACAACAGTGTTAATATGTCTAGGACTAAAACCAGTACAGTCTCTGGAAAAATGCCTAATAGAACCACATTTGAAACAACACATTGTCCTACCTTGTCTGTCCATTGAATTTGTTGTTTCCTCGATAGAATTTTTGTTCCCTTTTACTTCCATTCCGATTGAAATTTACAGTTTCAATTTCTTCCTTGATAGCGGGAACTGTTTTGCATTCCAATAGAGAAAAATCAGAAAACATTTATTTTATCCTTCGTTGCTTCTACATGTTGTCCTCACTAATTTTTCATTTTCTTCCGATAAATTTGCTGCATTTAAAACAAAAAATGCTTCAACTCCTTCTGGCAGAGAAATTCCGTATTTACATAATTTCTGGTACAAGAATTCGTAACGCACCAAAAATAGTTGTTTATGTTTATTCCAGCAGCTCTTTTATAAGATTAAAATTCCTTGAATAACATGTATGCCATCGTGTTTTTGTTCCTTAATATATATTTTGTCCAACTTGTCTTTAATTATTTTTAATCCGTCAGTTTGGCCGATATCTGAATGTCTAAGTGTTGAACACATTCTCGTATGTTTTGTGGCAATGACAAAAATACTGCTGAGCCCTGTTTTTCCTTAGTTAAATCCATGAAGATAGACCATATACTTATGTCTTGTTTGCACTCGATGTACATTTCTTCACTCTGCAAAATAGGTGGCTGTTTCGTAAATGATGGAATCTTTCTTTCAATTAAGTTTCAACGTAGGTTGAACAGATATAATATGTGTCACATGGAAGAATACGCTCTGCTACCAATGTTAGTTCATTTAGTACTTCCCACGACGGATGAACACGTTACGATAGCCGGATGCCATATTGAATATCCACGCAAGACAAGAGAAATAACCAAATATATAAAAGGCCACCAAGTTCGATAGCTCTAACTTTAACAGTATGTATGTGAGATAACTCTAGTTGTTTATTCTGAAGCATTCTGGCTTAGATATTGGAAATGACCATGGAGGTTGTAGTTAAGGGGTTAGCTGTCAGTATGAGTGCAAAAGTGTGATACAAGTTTGGGATCCCCTCTGTTTTGCGAGGTAAAGGGTTATAGTTAAGGGGAGATGCAACATTTTTTTCTAAAGATCTCTTCTAGAAGTGCGCAGGTGTCCAAAGCTTTGGAGGAGTCCAAGTGAGCATGTACTTTGTGTAGAAGTGGAGACTGACCACATGAGACTCTGTGAATAGGAGATTTCTGTCTTGACCCTGATAATGTAATTATGAGTATAAGTATTTTATTGTGTTCATTGGGATCGATGAGCTAGAAAAAATGCAGAAGTGTGCCTAAGTTTTGAGAAGAATGGTTAGAAGCGCCATCAGATGATAGTTTGTCGAATTGTGCAGCGAGATGAAATAAGTGTCTATGATTGACAATGTCAAGGGGTGTTTGACTCACATCTCTGGAGAGTGCAATGAGGGATGCCGTAGAAGAATTCTGACCAGTAAACAATAGCAAGGTAACAGCCGACATTTGGTTGTGAAGTGGTTTTGTGGTTAAATTCGACACACTGCTCTCAAATACTTGCTACTCCAATGTTCAAGTCCTTGTTACTGCTCCAACGTCCAGCTCAAAACTCAATGAGTCTCTGAAAAATTTGGCTTTGTATGCATCTGATTTGCATATCAGATGACAAAGTCATAAGCATATAAAGAGAAGCATCAGTCATTTTTCCTTTCTTTTCTTCATTCTTTTTGTTTGCATTGAACTCTGTAAGCTGCACAAAAACATGTTTGTACTAATTTTTAATCATACAATTCCTTCAAGGTCAATAATTGGTCTCATATTCCATCATCCAAGCCGGGCATCTTCATTAATGTGATTGTCGTATGAGTTCTTCTAGAGGGACTTCATCAACTTTCTCTTCTGCTGGTAAGGAAAATATAAAATGTGACATGGCACTCAATCAACTGCCACTTCTAGGAGAGTACTTTAGTTATTGTCCTCCTCAGTGCATTGTACAGCAAGAATTGAGAAGTACCTGTTCCACTCTCTTCATTATTCATTCAGTGAATGTCGAGATTCAAGCGTAAAAATAGATCAATGTGGCACTGACATCACGTCTTGGCCACTCTTCAATGCCATATTATACCAAAAACTGCTTTCTGAGGTAAAATTTGGCTTCTTCTTGCCACAGCTTTTATAGTTCGATGATGCCTCTTGATGATTCCATTGCCACTTGGGTAATATGCCGATCTAAAATAATGCTTATGCCCAACTTCTCACACAGTACACTAAAGGTTTCTGAGCAAAAGGACATCTTCCACTAGCCTCCTTTGCATGAACATCTCTTCTGCAATTTTCTTTACCTCTTCTGCTCTTTCCACTTTTTCACCATGTTGCTACTCTCCCAGCTCCAGTCAATCATAGTGAAACATGGTTCATGTTGATAATGCGTGATATCGGTGGCCAATTGCCAATTCTTTGTTACATGAAGTTTCTTTCTTCGTGCTTGGACGGTGCAGGGTCAATGAATTGACACTCTCTACATTGCTCTACCATCACTTGAACAATTTTGATGTCAGAATTCACTATTCTTGATACAAGGTTATTTCTTTTCCAAAACGATGCATATTATGCAGGTTCTTTAGATCTTCTATCCCAGAGCACACCAAAGCCACATTTTTCTTTTTCCGTAGATAGGCCTTCTTCATTCTGGTCAGCCCCTCTGCATTGTTTTTCTGTGATGATGAAAACATGATGATTACCTTCAATCCAAATGCTCTGATCAAGTCGATGCTTGATAAAAATCTCAACTGCTTCTTTTGTCCTGATCCATTTTTTTCCTGATACTTCTGATTTAATCCATGATGCTACTGTTGCTGAGTCTGTTTGTATATCCACTGTTGGTAGCTCTCATTTCAAGGCCAAATAGATGCCCTTCATCATGGCATCATACTTGACAACATTGATGTGGGCACTATCATCCGGTTTTCATAGCCAAGCAGCATCGTCTCCTCCTATTCCTAACAAAGCTTCTAATGCCAGGCTGCTAACCCGTCACTCCATCTCTTCTCAGTTTTGCTATTCTTCCTTTACACGTTCCACCCTTTTCACTTCCGCAATGACCACGTATCATGTGCAGCACCTCTTGGTTAATTGCATCCTACCACTGGTCTGCACCAGTCTGTCTTTTGATAAAGTTGCATGCAGTCCACAACCATCCAATCACAGGGTAATGACCAACCAATTTCTCGCACACCATAGTTCGGCAATCCTTTACTTCAAAGATCTTATTTCTTTATCTAAACATCAACTTTCCTGCCTTGATCTGCTGTAATTTCAATACGAGAGCCATTTCATTTTCTAACGACCCCGATGGTTTAGCTGTCAATACGTTTTGACATGATCTTCCTACAGTCACCTCTATCTTATCCACCAGTACATCATCGATATAAAAGCAGGCAGCTCTTTTTACTGCGTAATCTTTGATCAACACAGTCTTAAGCACTGCTGTCATAATTTTTTATGCAGAATTTAGTCCAAATCCCAATCTGGTCAAACAATAAATCTAACCTTTATAGTTGACCAATTGGTACTGCTATAACAGTCTCTCCCAGTCGAAGGTCACTTCCTGGCCAAACAGGACCAATATAACATGGTGGCACTCCATTATGGAATTTCCAAGGGTCACAAAAGCACCAATATAACATGGTGAAGACCGTAGTGTTCACCGGTACATAAGTGTAGTCCGTCGGGTTGTCTTTTCCTAATGATTTAATAAAAATAGTTACATGCATTTAATAAAAATAGTTACATGCATTTTTTCTTTAATAAAAGTCTAATCCATCACCTAAAATGTGAAATAAACTTTTGAAAAGAAACAAACCTGCTTTTTTTTTTTTTTTTTTTTTTTTTTTTACATAGGCATCACCACATGATGTAAGGATGTGATTTGGAAGATCATTAATGTAGATCAGCTTTAAGTTCAGCACTTCTGTACAGCTGATAAATATTTAAAAATTTTTATCTTGAATAAAAAAAATCCTACACAAGTTCACGATTAAAGGATTCTCAAACTGGACATCAAAATCTGACCCCTAAAATCGTCATGGGCATGGAATGCCTACATTAGAGATGGTGTTCCATGTGGTAAGGATAACATTCACGTCTACACAGACTCATAATGTTGAATGGCTGATCAAACAAGACAATGATGAGGGAAGGTACCGTCATGATGTCTTGATTGCCCATGACCTAACGCAAATTATTCACAAACTCACCCCCGTATGCCCAACTCAGTCAGATAATATGCAAGTCTCCTTGACTTTTTTCTTACAACTTGTTCATCATCCTCTTTTCTGTCTCTGTTGGGATCTTCCAATCACTCAGTTGTCTCAGTTAAGATAAAAATAAAATGTAATAAACCCTCAAATGTACCTTTCGATACTCTATCACTGATTGGGATAACTTCTGAACATTCATATCAGATATACTTCTGCACATGTTCAAAAAGAATGTGCTTTCTACAATATCAGAAATGAATGGTCAATTGTTCGTATAGACCATTTCATACTCTCCAAGAAATTCCAGCTAAAGTCCAACAGCCATGGTTCACTCCAGAATGTGCCACTGCCATTGCACATCATTATTTCCATTGCTTCCAATATAATAGATGTAGAACTAAAGCCACGATTGTAAAAAAGTAATAAAGAATGCAAGAGATTCCTATGCTTAGAACATCAAGATTAAGTAGCTGAGCAGCAGTTTTGTTCCCATTAGTTTTGGTGAATCACAAACAATGTCCTGAACAGAAGCGTATCCTTTATCCCTACCATCATTAATGGACCCGAGGTAATTTCGTCAGCATCTAACAAAGTTCTTTGCAGCAAATTCTACCCTTGAGTGATTAGGGCCACCTAACCCTCATATTTTCTCCTGTGACTTAAAACACACTATGCAGCAAACAAATATCTGTACATAATGTTGCCAATCAAAAACCTTGATTCCAGTAAAGCTCAAAAAGCTTCAACTGGAACTAGTTCCCATACTTACAAAGCTGTTTAAACATTGCCTTAAGGAGAAAAAAAATTAAAAATTCCAGAGATTGGTCATCTACCTTTCAGTACAATCGAATCAGTCTCCTGTGCATCATTAGTAAGTTGCTGGAATCTGTGAAAAACAGAGAAGTGGTCAACCACTTCAGTAAAAATAACCTGCTAAGTGACATGCAACATGGTTTTCATTCTGCAAGATGTACAGCTGATGTACTAACATATAATGTACTAACTAATATCTCACAGGATTAGTGGCTTTGTTTCTAGAGCAATAGCTCTTGACATATCAAAGAGAGTATTGCATCAAAGTCTATTTCACAAGGACATTTCCAGCTATAGAATAGAAATGTCCTCTCAATTATTAAATCCTTTCTCTCTGATAGGCTTCTAAGAGTAGTCGTTGATGGGCAGAAATCAGAAATTTTTAGAATTAACGCTGGCATCCCTAAAAGTTTCATCCTGGACCCAACTATATTCTTGATCTTCAACGATTTCCCAAATTGCATTCTTATATCATTCTTATACATTTATGTAGACAACATGACAATCTATGGCAACACTTCAAAGGTTAGCAATGACCAAGATCTTTTGGATTCTGATCTTGAGAATATGGTGGCAATGGGGGAAAAAGGTGGTTAATTTTAATGCATCGAAAACCAAGCTTATCTCATTGCTGATGCAATTCTCTATCTGTATAAGAGCCAGGTACGTCCTAAAATGGAGTACTGTTGCCACATCTAGATAGGAGCTGCTCAGTGTGCCGTTGATGGAGTTCAAAACTGGCTTTGAAACCTAGTAGGGTATGCCCTTTTCTCTTCCCTGCAACCTCTTTCCTGCAGAAGAGACGTTGCGAGCCTGTCTCTGCTATATCATTATTTTCATGACAAGTGTTTGACTATGGTTCCCCTTGGACAAACTTTCACAAAAAAACACTCGACTACCTACAACCACTAGATACGATTTCCCCCACTGTTCCTAAATCTGAACGCAGATTCCATGAACAAAGCTTCTTTCTCAGAACTGCTTGCCTGTTCCACTGTCCTGCCTTCCAGTTGAATACAACATAGTAGCCTTCAAATCCAATGTAAACAAATTCTTGTTGAGCCGTCCCGATAAATAATCAAATTCTACCAAATTTAGATCATTAACAATTACTACACTACCACCTTACATTCATAAACCCTTATCCTCGAGTGATTCCCAAGTAAAAAAAAAAAAAACAAAAAAAAAACATTAAAAATAAAACAAATTTGCTCATTTATAATATTTATTTATTCCATTAATTAACCAAATCGTTTCATTCAAATGTCTTCAGTTTTTTAATTACTTTTTTGCTCGTGTTCTTCAGCACTCTGAACATTTTAACCAATTCTTGTTTTAACAGTTTATAGAAACAAACAAAAGATATATAAGATAGAGAAAAAGAGATCTGAGATATATGAGATGATGAAAGATTATATATAAAGGCAAAAAAAAAAACAAAAAAAACAATCACTCTCACCCTCCATAATGAGTTGAATGCAAAATCATTCTTCTCACCAAACTGTTGAATTGAATAAATAGTAAAACAAATATGAGGGAGTGAAGATCTCTATGCAAATAATCAGAAGAGGACAGTTTTTATATCTTTATCAGGATAACAGAAGAATTAAAGAAAAAAACCTGAAATACTGTTGAAGCTATTCTGGAAATTATTTAGATAATCCTTTTTTAATAAAGAAATAAATCATAAATTTTTCAGTCAGTAAATAAAATTTGCACTTTTCTACTGTGGGATTCTCATGTATTCTATTCTGATTTCACTTATTTTTTTCAATAACTTTTGATCAGTTCAGCCAGGTTTAAAGAGAAGTTGTTTCATCCCTTGTTCAAAATGGACATAAGAGAAAAATCTAAAAAAACAGAGCATAACAAGCAAATCAACAATGTTTAGTAGGAATATGAAAACAAGTTTGAAGAAATCTAATAAGATGCATATTCTTATGTGACGTAGTTGGCTCATCCTCATAAGAACGAATTAAAAAATATCAAACAATCAAGTACTAGCCAACTGCAGAAGGAAATCAATTGTTGTAATGTGGATTTATTATAAAGGATATGTTGTTGATTTATATCTATGTATTATTACATTATTTAAGATGGATTTCATCCTTGGCATCATTATATGTTAACAAACACAAGAGATTTATTCTTCAGAATAAATTTCAATAGAAAAGTACACTTCTATTGATTAGGTTCAAATGATACTAGTTAAGTTTATTCAGGGCTAACAAAATATTTTTTTCTAATTTTTTTAAATTTTAAACAAAAGTTCAAAATGTCTCTGAAGATTATTATTAGATGGAGAAGTTAATCGGAAATAAAAACTTAGAAAAATTTATGCATGAACTTAATTTTGTTAAATTTTTTTTTTTTATCCAAGCAATGTTACAAAAATATGAAATCATTGACAAATTGTTAAAAATTCAGAGCAATAAAACTCAATTGAAACTAATTTTAATGTAAAAAATAATGAAAATCGTTTTTAAAATAAAAAACAAAAAAAACTTTAGCAGTCATGTCATATTTTTTTATAAAAATTTCAGTAATTTGAAAATCATCTTTGTTCATGCACATCTACTTCCAATTAGCATTTACATTGATATTAGCAAAAAATTATTCTTAATCCTTTATTAAAAAGGATTAAAGAGAATTGTCGCTGAAAATCCAATGGTCAAGAAAATTATCACAGCTTATTATTGGGATTTGTCAACGAGTAAATAAACTTAGGCCGAAAAAGAACTAAATTTAATAAAAAAATTAAAAAAAAAATAATTTTACAATAAAACTGAGATTTAAATTTGATTTGTTATCATGCCATTTTTTCTATGATAAAGAACAATTGTACAAAATGGCTTTGATTTTAAATAATAAAAAAATGAAAAACGTTTTGCTAAAATATTTACATTTACTCCAAAAGTAAATCCTAAAAATTTGCTGGCAAAAATTTTCAATATTTTCATATCAATGATCATAAATGAAAATAGTGTAAGTTTACTCAGCTAAAGAAAATGAAAAATCAAAATTCTTAATTTCTTCTTATCTGAATTTTACAGTGTTCCATTGGCCAGGTTATTTAATATTGAATAAGATATAGGATTTTTACAGAGAAAAAAAAAAAAAAAGAAAAGATTCCTAACTTAATATGAGGAAAGAGGTCTCATTTAAAGACCAAAAATCAGTTCTACGGAACCAAAGCTTGAACAGGCTGAAAATATACAAGGATCTGAAAGCCAGAGTTGTTGCTATAAAAAAAGGGCAATAATTATCATTCATGAGAGTCAATGGAATTGTAAAAGAAAAATGAGAAGACTTTAAGAAAGCACGTCATTAGTTTAACAAGCGTTTATACTTCTCGTTTCTATTAAAAGTGCAAGATGGAAAGAATAAGCCAATTATTAAACCTTTATGCTATTTAAATATTTTTTGTATTTAAACTATTCATTAAAACCATTTTCATATTTCTTAGCAGCAAGTAATGAAATTACAAATATAAAAATAAAATAAATTGACAATCAGTAATTTAAGTGCAATTAAACATTCGATTTAAATTAAAAATAAAATATTTAATATAACAAGTGAAATTAAATATTTAAATTGAAAATAGAATTTACTAGATATTAGTTACTATATTATAAAGAGACCGAGTGTAGAAAACTCCAACTTTTTTGCTTCTTTGAAACTTATTGTATTCTAATTATCAAATATGACAAAAACCTCAAACAATTGAGATATACTTCCACTGTCAAGTGAGATTTACATTTTGTTATAATCAAGACAGGTTTTATCAGTTTAAAGATCAGAACAATATCTTAAAATGATGTTAATACCAATAAGATTATCATGTGAACATTTTTCAGAGCGAAAGAGTAAAGAAAATAAAGTACTTGTTTATTAAAAGTTAACCAATCAGCTCCAAGAAAATTTACAGAAATATGAGAAACAGTTCAGATGTAGATCTACCCCAACACAGCATCAGCAAAAAAATACCTATTTTAGCTGTAGTCTAACTAGTATGAAACGTTGGGTCTTTGTTAAATGAAAAACTATCTTATATTGTGATGGCCTGAATGATCTAAAATTTTAAGTACTCATTCTTAAACTTAAATCTAAGATCACACGTCCAAGTTAAAGAAACACACGTGGGAGAAATGATTGTTGAGTGCTCAATAAAAAAAAAGAACAATAACAATGCTGTACGTTAATTCATCAGATGCATATAATAATGCGATAAATAGCAGATCTAAATGGATTAAATTATTTATTGCTTCAAAATAATCATGATTTGGTTTACTTAGAGTTCTGAAGTTGGGAAAGAAAAAAAATTCAAAATTATGTTGATATTATTTAATTAATGGAATTCTTTTTGAGATGAGTAATTTATATATTTTATTTATTTGCAGACTGTTATCCGCATCTTTATACTTGCTGTTTCACAATGTTTCGGCCAACCATTTCTCTGGTCTTCATCAGGCTGTTAACTGTAATGGGACAGAAATATTGAATCTTTAACTCTATCTTCAGTAATTACTGCCTTCCATAGTTGTTGTCATCTCACCACGTTTTGGCCAACTAATTCTCTGGCCAGTTTTGGGTAGGATTGAAACCACTATCTTCCGACAATGTTCACCTGGAACTGTACAGATTCCATGTCTCTCGATAGGATAGAGACAATAGAGATCAACAGGATAGGATAGAGACAATAGAGATTTAACGTCTATTCTATCCATGTGGATAGAATAGACAAATCTCTATCCACTGCGCTGTGGATAGGGATTTAACGTCTATTCTATCCACTGCTTTTTATTCAACGTCTCTATCCACTGCGCTGTCGATAGATGTTAAATCTCTACAGCTACAGGTGAGCATTGTCTGAAGATAGTAGTTTCAATCCTACCTAAAGCTGACCAGAGGATTAATTGGCCAAAACGTGGTGAGACAATAACAATTATGGAAGATACATTTGAAGATTCAGCATCCCTATCCTGTCGCGATTAACAACCTGACGAAAGCCAGAGGAATAGTTGACTGAAACCTCGTGAAGCAACAACTATAAAGATGAGGATAATAGTCCGCAAATAAATAAACTTATGTTGATGTTTAAGATTTCTTTATTTTAAAGAAATCTTTGAAACTCATTCAACTATAATAACCAACATTCTTGTGTTTTGGATCCAGCAAGTTCTGGCATCGGTAGTTAAGTAAACCAGAGAGGAAACCACATTCACAAAAAACACCCTATCCATTTATTTTGGGAGATTTTTGGCATCTTATTCAAAAGAGATAAAAGTTCTTTTGCCTGGAAAGATTTTTGGGTGCCAGACTGCACATGTTTCCATGGAATCAAATCTTCTCATGAAAGAATTATTTCGAAGATAGGACACAGATTGAGAAAAGCCAACATTAGCATCATCAAATACGCGTTCTTAAAAATAAAAACTCATTTTGCAGTAATTAACATCGAATCAATTCTAAATTTGTAGAAAAGACAAAACTTTTTGTTCCCATTAGCATCGAGTTGACTTTACTCTTCTTGACCAATTAAATCGATGTGAAAATTGAAAACTTTTTCTTTATTCCAAAATGCGAGCAGAAAAACTCTCATTTTCGTACATTCTTTTTCCGACATTTTCGTAAATTCTTTTACTCTTTCTCGGTTAATTCATTAACAAAATCATCAAAGTCTTTAGAATTCGACTCAAATGCCTCAAGTTGATTTGTGACGTCTTGTAATGTTTCAGCCAAAGTGAATTCTTCTTTACATATTGTGAGTGTGGGGACTCCCTGTGTTTCTTGGTAACAGCGCCACAACTCGCTGGATGTGTCTTCACCAGCAAAAGGAGGAATCTGAAATGACAGGAATTGCAGTCAAAATTAACATCGATTATTTACTTATAAACATTTCATCAATTATTATAAACATTAATCACTTTTCCTTTCTATTTTTTTTTTTGTTTTTTAGAAAACAAGTCATCAATTACTTTTCGCTATAATGCATTTCTGTACATTAAATCCAGCATGATGCATCTTAGTCCATTAAACTTACTATAATGTTGGGAGGGGGGGGGGGTCTTTTTTCATTCTTACATTGTTTCAAAAACACAGTAATTATAAACAGTCAGCTTTGTTATTGAAGCATTTGCCAGAGAAGAAGATAAAAGGGGGAGTAAGAAGCTGGAAAAAGGAGTGAACTTTGAAAAAAAGAAGTTTTAAAAGGGAGATGCTACACTAAAAAACAAAAACAAAAGACTTACCTAGCTTGCTTTTCAAGTACCTAGGCAATGCTGGGTATAACTTCTAGTATGATGTGGATTCATCTGTTTAACATGAAAAATTAAATACAAGTTCAACATTGGCACTTCCACTACATAAGAGAGGAAAAAGAGATTTTCTTACCGAATCAATAAGAACAAATCCATCTTGGTTGCAGTTTTCATCATCATCATCTTCATCATCATCAGTGGCAGCATCACTTGCATACTGATGAAGCAAATGATCCGTCACTGGTGGTTCATTATCAGGGCTGAGGGTTACTGGGTCATCTGCTGCAGATGAATGAGACACACCTGATGGACTACAACTATGTACATTGGCTTTATTTGCATTCTGCAAGAGACTGATGAAGGGAATGTCATCCATTCCGCTTGATGGCGCCTTATTCAAATTATAAGAAAAGTCACTTGCAAAAGCACCAACAACTTGGTCGTCCGAGTAGTCATCATTTTCTTTATCAGAACTGAAAAATATTTGCAAAAGAAATCAATTTAAAAAGCAAACTAATAAGAACAAATAAATGTACATTTCAAAAGTTTAATTGGAAGCAATTATTTAAAGGAATGCTGAATTTTTTATCTGATGTTCGTAGATATCAGAAACCACACAAGATACAAACCATCTTTACCGCTTTGCATAAAACTAAATATAACCCACAGTATGACTCCTTTAGACCTGTAATTGTATTGCAAAATTCATAACAACTGATTACTTAGTTTAGGGGTGAATCCTGTACATACAAATATAAAAAAAACATACGCATAATCATATGTAACGCTTTAAAAATAATACACGGAAAAAACAACAAACTCATCAGGAGTTAATTGTTCGTAACAGAGAAATACAGAAAACATTAAATTATCACGAAAAAGCATATATATATATATATATATATATATATATATAGTAATTTATAAAATATATATGGCGACTAAGCTACACTGAATATTCTGCGTTTCATCCACTGTAGGATTCGTCAGGCTTATGCGCAAATTTTGTGGTTGCTTCTTGTTTTTATATATGTTGAGGATTATTCAGTGTAGCTTAGTCGCCATATATATTTTATAAATTACTAACTAGCTCTACCTACGTATTGAGCACTTTTGAAGTAAATACTTAAAGTTTACGCATAAATCTATACTTTCGTATATTAAATTTATGTGAGTAAATGAAGTAGTTATATATATATATATACACGCACACACTATTATTTATATATATATATACGTATATATGTCTTGGAAGTTTTTTAAACGTTAAAACTATATTAAAAAAAATTATTTAATTTTTATATTTTTTATCATTTCATTAGAAAACAGTAAGTTAATCAGTAAGTCATTTAATCACTTGCAATCAATGCATCAACTTGCTCTCTCGAATTCACTATAGTACTAATGTTAATTTAAGAGATCATCAGTTGTTTACCATGAAACCTTGTTTCGAGGATATATACACATATACATACACACACACACACACACATATATATATATATATAGATAGCATAATTGTGTTGACACATTGGTTCGTCAGATCACCAAAGTTAAGCAATGTTGAGCCTGGTTAGTACCAGACGGGTGACCATTTGGGAATTCTAGGCGCTGTTTGTGCTCTTTGCTTATCTCGGCATTTATTTTTATTTTCAGCTGTACTGTATACATACACTTCACTTGCCACTGGTATTTAACAATGTTGACTCAGGGGCGGTGTGGTTGGAGAATGCGCACCTCTTGACACAAAAATTTCATACATCGGCACCCCTTCGTGAATATTCATAGACTAAAAGACTGACGGGGCCTGTAGATATATATATATATATATATATATATATATATATTCACACACATACAAAGATATATTTTTAGTTTTCCTTCTTTTTACTGGATGTAGAAATGTACATTAAGTGCAGAACCATTTCAAAGTGAAACTTTTCTTTTGTGCACAGATACATTACGCCACATGATCACTGGTGTAAAAACGTTTTTTTTTTGTTGAAAATATTGAAATTTAAGCTTATGTTTTCAGCTAATTTTTTTTTTTCCTCCCTTAAATTTAATTTTAAACACTAAATCCATTTAATATTCATTTTGTCTAAATCGAAAATTTCTGTGTGGAGCTCTCATAACCACATGCTATTCTGTAATGAACTGTCATTCACAAATATTCAATATAGAGATAGTAGAAAAGCATATTGGATTATTATTCAAAATATATCAAATTATATCAGGCATGAGAGTAACTAATGACAAAAACAAAAGACATCAGTGTGCATATGGAGGAAAAGGGACAGGAAATCATTCTTTTATGAAAAAAAAAAAAATATTTCTTGAATAAATAAGATAGTTTCTTTTAATAATTACAATACCTTCACGTTTCTTTTGGGTAATCTTTGAGAATAATGCACAAAAATGGGTGAAACAATAAATAAACAAAAAACAAATGTTATTGTAAGAAAGCTAAGTTACTTTTTTACCCAATTAGATACATTTTTGGAGTATACCTGAACGAGCATCACCCCGTCTATAATTTTTTTTTTCTGTTGTTTTTTTTTTTTTTTCAATTTTTTTCAAAATTGCAAGAAACCAAACAGAATAGTGGATTATTATGGATTGGACACTTATATACCAGATTATCTCACAAAAAATAGCAAAATGTCAATATTTTGACATTTGAAAGAGGTGCTAGTTTTTTGTTACAGCGTTATAGCAAACCGATCCCATATTGGAACCACTCGACGAGAATTGGGATTTTACTTTGGTGCCTGTGCAGTGTACATACCGTGTTATATTTTAGATGGGATTTCCAAGTTGAATTAAATTTTTATTGTATGTTTTTTCATTAAATTGTTAGGTGAAAGTGCAGAACTGTTAGACAGCCCCCCCCCCCTAAATTATGATTACTTGATGTAAATAAATCACAAAAAAATTTTGGTTAACTCCCTTATAACGCTAGAATGGCGAATTATTTCACATTAAATGTATATGTATGATAAAAAAAAAAATGGTACTTATTAGCAATGAAAGTTGATTTTTTTTCTTTTTAGATAATTGTTATTTTATCAATTTGCATGAATAGAGATGTGTAAAAGATACTTAAAACCGTTTGAATTATGCAAATACCATAAGTGGTTCAAAAGTTATGAAAATTTTAATGCTAAAATTAATGCTTTTTTGTGGATATATTTCTTAAAAAAAAAAAAAAAAAAAAAAAAATGGGCTAAATTACGGACCTCGACATTTCAAGAAATTCAGTAATTCCATCACCATTTATCTATTTTCAAGGTACTTTTTATGTTTGCTATTCTGGAAGATTACATTATTTTTTAGTTATTTCATTGTTTTTGTTTTATTTTTTATTTAATGGTTTTGTTTCAGTAATTAATTATACAGAGAAAGGACGATGAAATTCAATTTTACAATATCTCTTGTTTATTAAAATATTATGTGAAACTACAGTCTAGTTAAAAAAAAAATAGTTATTTCATTTCATTAACATATTCATAACAAGTATAGATTAGTTTACAATTAAAGCACGCTTATTATTAGTTATTGTTATCTGCAGTCGAATAGTTTTTTTCTTGCTAGGCTGTACAGTCGACTTGCTAATTTCATTTCTTTAAGATTTGCGTTCTGTTCCATTTTTACATTCGTTCACAGCCGCCATCTTCCTTACGACTTTTGTTAACATTGCCACAAACACACATTATGGTAATATTGAGAAGAGTCGTTGGGAAGATAGCGACCAGATATTAAAAATGGAACAGAACGCAATTTTAGCGAAACAAAATTAACGAGTTGACTGTATGTATAGCCTAGCAACAAAAAACAACAACCTGATTGCTGATAATACAAGTATGTTTTAATTTTTAACTACTCTGTACTTGTTATATGCTAATAATGAAATGAAATAACTAATATATATATATATATATATATTTAAAAGAGTGTAGCCATCAACAATTGTGGGTTTTTTAAAAAGGTTTTCATCATATTTTTATTTTAAAATATTTTTATAACGCGTTTCGAGCTTAGGGTGTGCTCTCTTCAGATATTTTCGTAAAAAGTTTTTCTTTAAAATGGGAGTTTGTGGATATGCCTCCGCTGATATTAAATATGTTTTTCATAGTGGTGACTGGTGCGATGCGTGTGTTCAGTGTTTAGACATTCTGTCTCCAGCTGTAAGTGTTTCACTGTGACCGGTCAAAGTTAGTTTCAAAGAGTGTTTTTTAGTCCATATGGTGAAGGTTTTTATGGCTTCTTTAGGGTTCTTTTTTAAAGACTTTCTTTCCCCATGTATAGCATACACTCACACATGTACACATGCACACGCACACAGGCACACACACATACACACACGTACATACATAGAAATATGTGTAGGAGCATACATATATACACATATACATACCCACCTACACACTCACACACGTACTCGCATACATCCACCGCTAACAATTATTTTTATTTTTTTATATATATATATATATATATATATATATATATATACACACACTTTTTTTTTTTTTTTTTTCCCCCTACCAAAACACGCATGTATATATGCGCTTAATCATTCAGACATACGTACACGTACCCACACACACACACAAGTAAGATGGAGAATAATAGGTAGAAGATATATATACACACACATACACGCACATACACACATATATGTACACACATATATGTATGTGCACATACACTCACAAACATCCACATACTATGTGGGCACATACACACACACATGCACACACACACATGCACACACACAGACATATGCAGGGGCTCACACATACGCGTATATCCATATTCACACGAACACATTTACCCACTCATACATGTGCATACATATGTATATATACATACATACATACACACACATACATACGGATGTGTATACACTCATCCACCCATATATATATGGGCACATGCACTCACAATCCCACACACACACACATATTCATACATCCCACCTTATGCATATATTGGTTGAAGTTTCCTTTCCAATCCATGCACATATGCATACATGGATTCGGTCACCCAAACATAAGTGCACGTATACATACAAACAAGATGTAGCATAGATAACAGATGATATATAATTACACACACACGCATACATAATCATATGTGTACACCCACGCACATACACGTATACACACGCACACACGCGCGCACGCACACATACATACGTTTAATTTTTAGTTGTTTGTTTAGTTAAGAGAAATGGTACTGTACTGGGTATGGGCGCGCGCACCCGCGAAAGTTTGCGTGTGCCTTATTGTGCTTTTTTGTTGTTTCGTGTGTGAGGGTGTACACCTACCCAAGCATGCATGCGTGTAAGTGTATTTTGTGTTTTGCCTATTTATGTGTATAATTATGGAGAGACGTTTAAGGCGGGGTTAAACTTTGTTATGAAATTTTTTTCTTGAGTCAGCAAGTAGAAGTAGTTGTCAGTTTGGAAGATGGGCATTATCTCGAATCTGCCTCCACTGCATGCGTGTATATGTTGTGATACATGTAGGTGTCTATTTTCCGCGATTTTGATGTTGGATCGGTGTAGGGCTACTCTATTACTAAGGTTTTTTGTAGCGCCTATGTAGGATTTATCGCATGCTGGACATTTTATTACATAGATCACGTTTTTTGAGGTGCAATCTAGGTTTTTTTTAATTTTGAATGTTTGTATGGGGTTTGCAAATGTGTATGTGTTTCCCTCTAATATTATGTTGCAGACTCCACATCGTTGTTTGTTGCATTTTGTGACTCCTTTTGTTGCGTCTTGATTGAGTTTGGATGAGGTAAGAATGCGTTTTAGGTTTTTGGGTTGGCGTTTGCTTTTTATTATTTTTGTTGTTTTAAGGAAATTGTTTAGTTTGCTGTTTTGGTTAAGTAGGACGAGGTTTTTCGTTATCTCTGTGAAAAGTTCAGGGTTGTTTGTGTTGTGTGTGGAGACGTATGTTAGGATTTGTTCTTTGTTTCGTTCTTTAGGGGTTCTCAAATCTTCTACTGGTATATTTGTCGCAAGTTGGATCCCTTTGTCTATAAGTTGTGATGGGTATTTTCTTTTTCTTAAATTTATTCGTAGTTCCTTGAGTCGGATTTTTCGAAGGTTATTGTCCGTGATTATGGTGCAGATTCTACGTGCTAGGGTGTAGGGAATTGATTTTATGCAGCTTTTAGGGTGGTGACTTTTAAAGTGTAGGTATTGTTGGGTGTCTGTAGGTTTGCGGTAAATGTCTGTGATAATGTTATTGTCTTTAATCTTTATCAGTATGTCTAGGAAAGGTAATTCTGTAGAGCTTTGTTCTATGGTGAATTTAATTTTTGGGTGTAGGTTCTGGAGTATGGTGTGTAAGTCTGTGATGTCCCCCCATGTGGGTTTCCATAGGATGAAGCAGTCATCTAAGTACCTTTTCCATGATTCTACAAACAGTATTTTAGTGCTGTGGCCAAATTTTTGTTCTATTTTTTTATATAAGGTTTCTTCTAGGTAGGCTAATGTAAGGGTTGCGTAAGTCGGTGCCATTTTCGTTCCCATTGCTGTACCTAGTGTTTGGATGTAGTTGGTATTGTTGAATTCGAAGGAATTATTATTTAGAATTATGTCTATACTATCGATAATGAATTGCTTTGTGAATCTGGGATGTAGTGTTTGTGCGTGTCTGTTGATCCAAAATAGTATTGCTTCTTTTCCTAATTCATGGGGTATATTACTATATAAACTACTAACGTCAAATGTAACTAATAGTGTCCCGTTTTCTACTGTATGTGGTAAGGTAGTGAGAAAATGGATGTCGTCCCTTATGTAGCTCTTAACTTGAAAAAAAACCCCAAGAAACGGAATCTCCAAAACTGGAACATCCTCCTTAAACAAAGAAAAATGGCTTTTTACCATGCAGTAAAATGCAGTGACACCGCAGCAACATACAAGACATTTCTAACGATGGAGGACCAATTCATTCCATATAAATTCCGGGAAAAAATTACACCACAAGATACAGAGGAACAAGTGAAAATTAAAAAAGCCCTAAGTATTTCAAAACTTCAGGCCGAAATCGACATACGGGAAGACAAAAAAGTACACTCTACGGAGAAGTACACAGAAATTGACAATAAAATATTTAAAAAAATCAAGGAACTCTGCCCCAAGGAAACACACCAACCCCTCTTGGAACTCTGGGATTCTGAATGCAAAAAAGAGGAGGAAAAATCCAGGGAAATCATTGGACGGAAAAT
This sequence comes from Euprymna scolopes, assembly GCF_053919585.1. Classification (NCBI taxonomy): domain Eukaryota; kingdom Metazoa; phylum Mollusca; class Cephalopoda; order Sepiida; family Sepiolidae; genus Euprymna; species Euprymna scolopes. Next base: position 32,581,379 of record NC_136515.1, read on the forward strand.
AACCTGGCTAAAAAACCTGCCGGAAAAAGAAAAAAACAAACAATCGACAAACACATACAAGGACAACCAGGAACAGAACACTCTTACACGATATCCGCAAACACAGAGATCACATAACAAAGGTAAGAAACGAAACATACACCATACACAAACATATCCACACAACAGATACAACTACACACAAAGAAGCAACCACAATATATTCACATCTTACACAAATTCCCAACAACTGGCCCAGCCAAAACGCACACTAATAACACCTCAAAATTACACAAGAACCCGCACCATTAACAAACACAACACACCGGACAACATACCACACAATACATCTCCACAAAAATACCCACTTATATACAATCCTAAGCAATACAAACCTAACTATTACCACCCAATTCAGCGAACACAATCAAAAGTCCATTCCCACAGACACTACATCGCTAACACAAACAACGAAAAAATACCTTTACTAAACAACCCCTACCAAAACACCCCCACAATGCAACACAACTACCTGAGACATCACATAATTCAAAACACTACCTACAACTCTCACCCCTCATATCCCACACAAAGAAACAAACCCCTAAGGCACCTCCCCCATCAACGGGAACAATCAGAATATCCCATGCAACACCAATCCCAACAAACAGACCTCCCCTACAACAAACCCCGACAACACAACCCTATACAACAATGCATGTATCCTCAACAGCAACACCAATTCCAACTGAAACACAACTATCCAACACAAAAAACATATAACGACAACCCATTCAACCATTTATCACTGAACCCTCACAATATTGTACATGACACTCATTTTACAAGGAGACATCACACCACCCTAAAACACACCACTCCTCGAAACAAGGAAACAAACAACTCCCAGCATTTTTTAGGAAGCCCCCAGGGAACAACAATTCCAGGTTAGAAAAAATTAGACCCAAAATCATCAATTTATCCACATACTCCTTATCAAAGAACGAAATGGAAATACTGAAGCTGGGCCTTAAATTCTGCCCCACCCCTAAAAGCAATATAGCAGAACTAAAAAAGGACCTTAAAGAATTCGAACGGAAATTTAGACTAATAGAAACACTAGATAACAAAGGGGACAAAGATGATTCTTTAGTAAAAAACAAATCAACATATTTCCCTAATAAACAGAACAACACAAAAGAACTAAACAGCTACTTCGAAAATCTCTGGAACCTTAACCTCCAAAAAAAAACACAAAACCACAAACAACCTCACACATAAGCAAAAACAAGCACTCGAAAAGATCCGTAATAATAATGACATAATAATAAAAGAAGCAGACAAAGGCAGTGCCGTAGTAATCATGGACAGAACGTATTATGAAAAAAAAATTACAGAATTACTGGATGACAAACACTACTATAAACCCATTAGTACCAACATAGATAACACCACCATCTCAAAAATCACAAAACTTTGTACAACACACAACAAAATATTAAAAAAGAAAGAAAAGGACTTCCTCACAAATTTCATTACAAAGACCAACAACTTCTACGGACTGCCTAAAATACACAAATCTGGCACAATAAAACTTGCCATCGATACACAAAACTCAGAATATATTAGCGCTCCAAACCCTAGCGACCTTACATTTAGACCCATTGTAGCAGGACCAGCCTGTCCGACAAGCAGACTTAGCAACTTAATAGACATCTTATTACAACCTTTCACAGATCAAGTTAAGAGCTACATAAGGGACGACATCCATTTTCTCACTACCTTACCACATACAGTAGAAAACGGGACACTATTAGTTACATTTGACGTTAGTAGTTTATATAGTAATATACCCCATGAATTAGGAAAAGAAGCAATACTATTTTGGATCAACAGACACGCACAAACACTACATCCCAGATTCACAAAGCAATTCATTATCGATAGTATAGACATAATTCTAAATAATAATTCCTTCGAATTCAACAATACCAACTACATCCAAACACTAGGTACAGCAATGGGAACGAAAATGGCACCGACTTACGCAACCCTTACATTAGCCTACCTAGAAGAAACCTTATATAAAAAAATAGAACAAAAATTTGGCCACAGCACTAAAATACTGTTTGTAGAATCATGGAAAAGGTACTTAGATGACTGCTTCATCCTATGGAAACCCACATGGGGGGACATCACAGACTTACACACCATACTCCAGAACCTACACCCAAAAATTAAATTCACCATAGAACAAAGCTCTACAGAATTACCTTTCCTAGACATACTGATAAAGATTAAAGACAATAACATTATCACAGACATTTACCGCAAACCTACAGACACCCAACAATACCTACACTTTAAAAGTCACCACCCTAAAAGCTGCATAAAATCAATTCCCTACACCCTAGCACGTAGAATCTGCACCATAATCACGGACAATAACCTTCGAAAAATCCGACTCAAGGAACTACGAATAAATTTAAGAAAAAGAAAATACCCATCACAACTTATAGACAAAGGGATCCAACTTGCGACAAATATACCAGTAGAAGATTTGAGAACCCCTAAAGAACGAAACAAAGAACAAATCCTAACATACGTCTCCACACACAACACAAACAACCCTGAACTTTTCACAGAGATAACGAAAAACCTCGTCCTACTTAACCAAAACAGCAAACTAAACAATTTCCTTAAAACAACAAAAATAATAAAAAGCAAACGCCAACCCAAAAACCTAAAACGCATTCTTACCTCATCCAAACTCAATCAAGACGCAACAAAAGGAGTCACAAAATGCAACAAACAACGATGTGGAGTCTGCAACATAATATTAGAGGGAAACACATACACATTTGCAAACCCCATACAAACATTCAAAATTAAAAAAAACCTAGATTGCACCTCAAAAAACGTGATCTATGTAATAAAATGTCCAGCATGCGATAAATCCTACATAGGCGCTACAAAAAACCTTAGTAATAGAGTAGCCCTACACCGATCCAACATCAAAATCGCGGAAAATAGACACCTACATGTATCACAACATATACACGCATGCAGTGGAGGCAGATTCGAGATAATGCCCATCTTCCAAACTGACAACTACTTCTACTTGCTGACTCAAGAAAAAAATTTCATAACAAAGTTTAACCCCGCCTTAAACGTCTCTCCATAATTATACACATAAATAGGCAAAACACAAAATACACTTACACGCATGCATGCTTGGGTAGGTGTACACCCTCACACACGAAACAACAAAAAAGCACAATAAGGCACACGCAAACTTTCGCGGGTGCGCGCGCCCATACCCAGTACAGTACCATTTCTCTTAACTAAACAAACAACTAAAAATTAAACGTATGTATGTGTGCGTGCGCGCGTGTGTGCGTGTGTATACGTGTATGTGCGTGGGTGTACACATATGATTATGTATGCGTGTGTGTGTAATTATATATCATCTGTTATCTATGCTACATCTTGTTTGTATGTATACGTGCACTTATGTTTGGGTGACCGAATCCATGTATGCATATGTGCATGGATTGGAAAGGAAACTTCAACCAATATATGCATAAGGTGGGATGTATGAATATGTGTGTGTGTGTGGGATTGTGAGTGCATGTGCCCATATATATATGGGTGGATGAGTGTATACACATCCGTATGTATGTGTGTGTATGTATGTATATATACATATGTATGCACATGTATGAGTGGGTAAATGTGTTCGTGTGAATATGGATATACGCGTATGTGTGAGCCCCTGCATATGTCTGTGTGTGTGCATGTGTGTGTGTATGTGCCCACATAGTATGTGGATGTTTGTGAGTGTATGTGCACATACATATATGTGTGTACATATATGTGTGTATGTGCGTGTATGTGTGTGTATATATATCTTCTACCTATTATTCTCCATCTTACTTGTGTGTGTGTGTGGGTACGTGTACGTATGTCTGAATGATTAAGCGCATATATACATGCGTGTTTTGGTAGGGGGAAAAAAAAAAAAAAAAAAGTGTGTGTATATATATATATATATAAAAAAAATAAAAATAATTGTTAGCGGTGGATGTATGCGAGTACGTGTGTGAGTGTGTAGGTGGGTATGTATATGTGTATATATGTATGCTCCTACACATATTTCTATGTATGTACGTGTGTGTATGTGTGTGTGCCTGTGTGCGTGTGCATGTGTACATGTGTGAGTGTATGCTATACATGGGGAAAGAAAGTCTTTAAAAAAGAACCCTAAAGAAGCCATAAAAACCTTCACCATATGGACTAAAAAACACTCTTTGAAACTAACTTTGACCGGTCACAGTGAAACACTTACAGCTGGAGACAGAATGTCTAAACACTGAACACACGCATCGCACCAGTCACCACTATGAAAAACATATTTAATATCAGCGGAGGCATATCCACAAACTCCCATTTTAAAGAAAAACTTTTTACGAAAATATCTGAAGAGAGCACACCCTAAGCTCGAAACGCGTTATAAAAATATTTTAAAATAAAAATATGATGAAAACCTTTTAAAAAAACCCACAATTGTTGATGGCTACACTCTTTTAAATATACATTTTTTCTCTCGTTGGAACTACACAACCATCACTTTAAATATATATATATATATATATATACACACACACACACACACAAAAACACCGTTATAAAGTTCATTCGTCACTTAATAATCGGTGAAAATTTTGTATTGATTGGATAGTTACTTGATTTTTTTGTAGATTTTCAAAGATAGACACCCTAATAAAAATACTTCATCCCTCCTTCCATTTAGGTCAACGTTTTTCTAATAAACTTTTTTATTCGAAAAAACATTAAGGGTACAAAGTCCCAATGGCTTCCTAGTTCCCAAGGCTAACACAGCACATGCATGATATTTTGATTTTTTGCCGAGTTTTTTTTTTTTACGCTAGTAATTAAAGACCATTTATTGATAAAACACTATTTTACAAACATTTAATTTACAACAAACATTTTTAACAACAAATTTGTTGAGTGGTGGTACAGTCCGCCCATGCGACATTTATTTGTTTACTTACCTTGGTTTATTAAAACACATTTTTAATTTTTTGCAGCAGCATTCGGAATTTTGAAAATAAATTAATTAGGCATTTTTTTAAAAATAATTTCTCACTTTAACAAACATTTTTAACTAAAAATTGTTGAATGGGGCGAAAATAAAGTTTTTGGAATAAATTTTCTTTCTCACTTTTACAAACATTTAAACATTATTTATTTACTCACGTTTTTTGCACAACATTAGACTTTTTTAAATTATAAAATAAAATTAAAAAGTAGCTAGAACATTTTTTCATAATATTTTTTTAAATAATCTTTAACGAAAAAAAAAAATCCATTAAATTTCAATTTAAAAAAGTATCAAACATACCAATTTCAGAGATATGTTGTCATTACGCCTTACTCCCACTCTTTTCGCACGCTCCCCACCATTCATCAATACGTTAAAAATGTAAAAGATAGTGTTTTAATAAACCAACGTGAGTTAATAAATGATGTTTGTAAAAATGAGAAATTATCAAGAAATGGTCTAATTACTTGCGTAAAACAAAATTTCATGCGTGCATTGTGTTAGCCTTGGGGACCATGCCTTAAACCAAGATGCTATTTGCCATTGGGACTTTCGGAACTCACAACTCTAGTTGTACAAGCATAAGATTTCACATTATGACAAAAAAATGAAAACATTGACGACAATTAATTCACATACAGCCTTATGATTTTTTTTCTTTTCGTGTTATTTGAAAATTTCAGTGAATTATTACCAAATTATTAAAAAAAAAATTGGAAAAATATAAATTTAAAGATTTTTAGAGGGTGCCCAATGTTATATACAATGCTGCTGTAAATCGATCCCTCATATTGAAAACACTCGACGAAAACACGAAAACTGATCTTTTCTGAAAAAAAAAAAAAAGTCTTCCTTAACCTTTTGTCTTAAATATTCAAAAGATGTAATAATTCTCTTTAAAAAGTTCATTTCCCACAAATTTTCATTCATGTTTTAAATAGGAAAATATTTTCATTAACTTCTAACAAATTTTGGACCCCCCTCCCCCAGACCGTTACCTCTCGCAAACCTACAGGAATTAAATAAACCCTTCGTTAATCTAAGGGTTTAGTGTCTCTCGTTGAGTGTTTCCAATATGGGTGGTAGATTTACTATAGAGCGTTGTTCGTTGTGTGTAAAACTAACCACCCCCTAAAAATCAGAAAATATTGAATTTTCTGCAATTCTTTTTCATAATCTAGTAGATTGTCTAAATCAACTGAAAAAATTAAATGATGGCATGTGAACTGTACCAGTTAACCTTTTTTTTCCTAGATAGCTTATTTTAGAAGTTATTTTCAATAAATAAAATCAGCAAACCATAAAAAAAAAAAAAAAAATTGTTTTTGTAAATTTTATTCGCAGTTTCACATTTCAAAAGATTGAACCGTGAAAGAAAGAAACATGGCATCAAAGAAAACAAAAAAAAAGGCAAAAAAATTGATTGAAAGCTCTCAGATAGCCAAGAAATTTCTTGAGGCAGAAATCAACACAAACGAAAGGGATTTGACAGATTTAAAAATTAAATTTAACACGGTTTATTGTATAGGGAAGGAAGAAATAGCCTCCACAAAACTCAAACTTCTACTTTTACTACAGTATAAAAATGGACTATCTGTGTCACCTGCATGCAGTAATGATGTTAGGTGTGGTGAAATGATGTCTACTATTGCAAGCACAATCATAGATGAGACATTAGAATCTATCAGGGAGTCACATTATGTGTCAGTTATGATTGATGGTGCCACTGACAGCTCTGTGTCAGAAAATGAAGCAGTTTATGTTAGAATAATATTGAATGGCAAACCAGAAAATAAACTTATTGAAATTACTGCCATTGAACATAGCTATGCTGAAGGCATTATCTCTGCTACTAAATCTGCCTTTTCAAAAATGTGGATCCATGATGATGAAATGTCATCAAGAATTGTTGGGTTTTGTGCAGATGGTACAAATGTGAATACCGGACAGAGGAATGGTGTTGTATCACTGTTAAGGAAGGAAGTTCCTCATCTGATTGACTTTCACTGTATGGCACACAGGCTTGAATTAGCTCTGTTGAAGCTACGAAAGCAGTGTCCTATCATGCAATCTGTCAATGAATGTCTACATTTGATATGGAAGACATACCACTTCAGCCCAAAGAGCAAAAGAGAGCTAAAGATCATTGGAGACTAACTTGAAACAAGAATTTACTCACCAGCACCAGTGAAGGGTACCAGATGGGTTCCCCATGTAAACAGGGCCATGCGAGTTTTTTTTACAAGGAAAAAAGATGGTCCTTTGGCTGAGGATCATGGTCAGTATGCAGCAGTCTTCACTCATACGGAAAATCTTGCAGCAACACACCAAATGCAGATATTGCTGGTAGAGCTAGGAAAGTACAAAAGCAGTTGAAAGACCTTGTATTCACTGCATTTTGCCATTTTGTATCTGACCTGTTTGGTGAGCTAGCTTTACTCAGTCTAAAACTACAAGCAAACAATCTGATTCTTCCTGTAGCAGTTGGATCGATTAACGATTGTATGGAAGCTATTAAAAGTATGAAGGAGGAATACATTCCTGGGGGAATGTATGAAAAGTTTATGAATTGCATTGAAGATCAACAGTTTTCAAATTTGCAGGATAATCCTAAATATCAAGGAGTTGAAATGACTGGAAGTCCTGTTTGTGTGGCCAAAGAAAAACTGAAGAAACATGTTGGCTCTACAGTTGACCTTATATTGAAAGAACTGGAGTCAAGGTTCAAAAATCTATTGGGAGCAAACACAAGTGTAGATGCTCAAGCTGTGGTGAAAAGCTTCAAGGTATTTAATCATGATACATGGCCAGACGGTAAAAGAGAACTTCTCCATTTTGGAAATCACGAAATAGGTGATTTGTAACTGGTTTGAAAAACCTCTTGTGACTGCAGGATGCAACGTGGAAATTGTTCAAACAGAATGGAGACAAATGAAATTCTTTGTTTCTAATACTTTAGGGACAAGTCTTATTCTGATCTGTGGCAAATTCTACTAACCAAGGACCCATACAAGACTGACTTCTCCAATTTGTTACATCTTGTAAGAATAATGCTGACTCTTCCTATTAGCTCTGAAGAGTGTGAGAGAGCCTTTTCTGCACAGAAAAGAATAAAGACGGACATAGAGAGCAGCTTGTCTGTACAGAAACTGTCAGATTTAATATTGATTTCTTCAGAAGGTCCAGATTTGGCTGAATTCAACCCAGAGAAATCCATTGAGAAGTGAATGGCTAATGGCAGGAGAAGAATTGCTGGGGGGCCAGGACAGTGTGACTGGCCAGCTAACATCATTTCTGTAAATCAACAGACCAGTAATATTTAAAAACAAAAAGATTTGAGCTATTTATTCAAGTTATATTTGATAAAATTGAAACTGAATAAAATTTCTGGATTTCCCCCTTTTAATCTTGTCTATCTCATAATTTGAAAATTAAAAAAAAAACTCACCTAATATTATTGGTTTATTCATAACAGTGAAATAGCATTACATTGGTTTGGCTAGTAAATTAAAATATTTAGTTGTCAATGTCAACTAAAATTAAATTCATCCACAGAGGCCTGAGGTATATGATGCCTTAAAGTGTGTTCAACCATGTGACTACGCTAATAGCCATAAAAAATATTTTTCATTGCCCCTTGTGGTAATTTAAACATTTTTTTTTTTCTAAAGAGAAAGAACAATTCTTCATTTGGATAATTATATTCATTGGGATAATTTTAATCTAACAAATTATAACAGTAAGTGAACATGTTTTTGAAATTTTCTTACATGTCTATCGAAGAAAATCAAATATTTCATTTTATTATTTTTTCAAGCTGCAAAACAAACAATTTTTCTATGAGAATATTTTTCAGTCCGTTCTTTTAATAAATACAACTTTTCATTGAGTATTTTCAAATATTTTAAAGTTCGAAGCATTTTTCATGACAGTTTTTTTTTTTTTTTTTTTTTTTTTTTTAACCAAAACGATCTATGAATTCAATATTTTAGCACCGGGTGTAATTTATTTCTTTGAAAAATATTTAAAACTTAAAATTTGTTTGTTTTATAACATTCCAACTGTAAATAATTTACATGACTAAAATGGGAAATGAAATTGGAAATTCTGTCTCCATCGAGACAATAACGAACACAAATTCATCTTAAAAATTCATTAACTAATCAGTTTTAACTAAAATTTTGATATGAACTAAAAATAAAGAGTACATTAAATTTTAGTTAACATATTTTCTTGTAGTTTATCTTGTAAATAAATGGGTACTTCAAGAGGAACGTGAACCCTGCTCCCTGAAAGTGTTTTCTTTTACTTTTTTGTATATATCTCAGACTTTTTTTTTTTTTTTTAAATCGTGTATTTATTTTTTGGAGGTAAATTTGATTCATACTTTTATTTTGTGCTTGCTTTTATTTTTTTAAATTTTGTTATTTTCTCTACTAAAGATTTCTATTTTTTTTTGCTAAATTATTTTTCATACATAGTCAAATAATGCCCCCTCCCCTTTTGGCCTCAAATAGTACCTGCAAAAATGTTTTTGTGATTAAATAAACCAAAGAAAACCTTTTGCGCATGCGCTTACAGGGAGCAATCATTAAATAAAAACACTGTTTACACAGGTTCCATGTGCCCCATTGAAATAACATTTAGAAAGCTAACAGGGGGTGGGACTTTCTAACTATTCCGCACTTTCACCTAACAATTTAATGAAAAAAAAAAAAAGATACCATAAAAATTTAATTTAACTTGGGAATACTATCTAAAATACAGCACAGTGCATACACTGCACAAGCACCATTATTATTATCATCATTATTATAACAATGATAAAAAAAAAAACTGGTGTAGATGACATCGACTGACACCATATCAACTAGTTATGAAGGGTCAGGGAGGATGGAAAGTCCGAGGTGTGTGAGTACTAACCAGATCTCCACTGGAAGTGTGCAGTTCAAATCTGGTGCCTTGAGGCGGGGGGGGGGGACATTTTGTCATCCAAACCCCAGGAAATACCAATGGCTGATGCCAACTAGTAATCAATGGCAAATGGCTGTTGCGATAACATGCAATCATCTGCACGAGTGGTTAAGAGGTGGAGAACTAGTGTTCGAACGATTCCTCAATTTTTTCCGATTCCAGGAAAATGTTAATTAACGATTCCGATATCAAGTATGATTCCGATTCCTGTGGAATTGTTTTGAAATATACCATTATATAAGCGAAAGTCTTGTGTAGTGAAAAATTTTGGTACTGTGAAAAAGTGGAAATACAATTAAGTGAATTCTGAAAACAATTTTATTTTTTTTCTAAAATTTCTTTTATCTATCTATATATATAAAAGCGAAAATGTATGTGTGTATGTCTGTTCGCTTTTCCTCGATGTCCACGAAAGGCTTCTTTCAAAGAAGCGCTTGCTCACTTCACAACTTTTTATATCATCTATAAATTGTAATATCTACGAATTATCCACGGAGCTCGCCTCTCTATTTAATTTTATTGACTTTTAAACGTTAATTATTCCACATTTCCCGCATCGGCACGCGTTACATTTGGTTTTCGGTATAAAAAAAGCGAACCTCGACTCTAATCACAGCCTCAAGGTACCAGATTTGAACTGCACACTTCCAGTGGAGATCTGGTTAGTACTCACATACCTCGGACTTTCCATCCTCCCTGACCTTTCATAACTAGTTGATGTGGTGTCAGTCGATGTCATAATATACCTCATCCTCCCCTTCCTCCCTCTCAATTGAATTAGGTTGTAGTGTTACTAATATAAAAAAGAAAATTACCGTTTTTGTTGGTCTTCAAGCGGCCTCTTCCCCCCCCCTCCAGTTTAAGAGGTAGGAGGTCACGTGGTAATAATACAAAAAAGAAAATGGCTGTTTATTTTTTAGCATAAATATAACGATCGTTTTTTTTTTTTTATCGTTGAATATTTTTAAGCTGAATTTTTTTATCCCTTAGCATTTTTTCTTGACATTTTTCGTTATACTCTCGTATAATTACTATTTTTAACCAGTTAATCACGTTGGAAACATTTTCATGATGTGTAATATTATATATACCGAAGTAGAATTATTCTCGCAAAACTATTGATAAGAAAAGTGTTTATTTACAGACATCGCCATTACTGGATGTTGACGTCACGTCACGTGACATGACTAAGCGTTTTTCTAATTACGTATAAATATCATTAGATCAATCCATCATTACTACTTAAATACATTGGAAAAACGAAAAAATGTCACTTTTTGGCCCCCCCCCCTGCAGGAAATCGATCAGCTGACCCACTTCTGATGGTCCTTTTGGGCTAATTTTTCGATATTTGTCATCCGAAGGATGGGGCTTCAATATGATACCGACTTTGTGAAATTTGGTTCCATCTTTCAAATGTTTTAGCGTTACATACAAACATACATACATACATACATACACACAGATTTTTGAGATTTATATATATAGAAGACTAGCAGGGCTACCCGGCGTTGCTCGGGACCGTATAAACAATGAAAAAACAAAAGCAGATATTGAATATATGTTTTATTCTTAGGGGAGAGGAATCTTTCATCTCTATGTATCATTTGTTTTATCTACCCTAGGACTGGTATTGTTCATGTTTTATCCCTAGCGTAGGTAATTTACAGCATGTATATGAAATTGTTTTACCTTAGGGAGAAGAGAACAGGTAATATACAACATAATGTGTCTATATTACATCCCTGGCAACGCCTAGAAACCAGCTAGAACATGTATTTCAGTCAATCTTTATTACATCCTGGGCTATGCCGGGAAACCAGCTAATCTCTATTTAGTGACTTGACCACCAAAATACCTCCCTAAGTGTGTCCTTTCTTTTGAACTTATTAGATATAGGTATCTAGAAATGTGTGTGAAATTTTGTTGAATGCATTGTTCACTATGATTTTCTTATTGTTCTACACAATATCAATTGTAGCGAAATAACACAGTAAACTTAGTGTAGTGTTAGAATAAAGAGCAAAGGAAAAAATTAGAATCATATTCTGTAATTGCAAATCTAAATTTGCTAGCGTGTACCAGTATTTGCCAGGTTGTGGAAATTTGGAATTTATAACATATGTAGTGGCCTTTTCCTAGATACCTATTGCTAAAAATTATACTTTCATTTTGTTAGAAAAATCTCTCTTCGGATGCCCTGCATCATCCAAAATAAAAACAAATATTTTTATAATTGTTTCAGTACATTGCTACACAATGTGACATTTGTTGGCGTTTGTAAAAAAAATCATGAATGTGCTTATATTCCAAAAAAGAAAATATCAGTGCACAGTATTGAAAGTGTTTGAGATTCAAAAGTCTGTAACATTTCTACTAACTTCATAAGATGTCATGTGAGAAACTGAATTGAATATCAAGACATTATCTGAAGCGTTTTTATTTTGGTGTAACATATGTGTTTACAGTGAACCTTAACTTTTAATAAACAGCTTGGTATGCAATGACATAGGCTAGGAATCTTAGACAAAATATATATAAATTGGAAAAATGTGTGAACAAATGAAAAAAAAATGATCCGCTCCACTTGATGACATCAAGCACAGTAATATTTTAGTGAAGAAAATATGAAATTGATGTTCAGTGATTAGTTTGGATGAATGAGAAAATGTAATTGTTTGATGCATAAAAAATAACTCATTTGCTGTATTTGATATTAAGCAGCAAAATATAGTGATTTGAATATTAAGGAAAACATCAAATCAGATTATGTAAAAAAAAAAGATGAAATTAGAAAATATATATTTTCTGTTTATGAGTTTTGCCAATCAAAATTTTGTGGCAGAAATTGGGTGATTACCATGCAATTTTATTTTGGTAAAATTCTTAAATTATTTCAATGTTTATTATAATTTCTTATTAGTGACTTGTTATCATCAAAATCCGCCCCAAAGAGCGTCCTTTCTTTTATTAGGTATCAAAATAGGTATCCAGATTTCTACTTCTATACAAATGTGATATTTCAGATATGTAGATAAAAAATTTGTTGCATATATACGTTGAGAATTGTTCTCTCTCATTCTCTCTCTCACACACACATTCTCACTTTTATAGATATAATAGATAAATTATGCTAGATATATTTCCATATGTCTGAATAATCTATATACAAATTTTCAAATCTGTAGATAAAATATTTGTTGAGTATATAGGTTGAGAATTGTACTCTCTCTCTCACACACACACACATTTTCACTTTTATAGATATAATAGATAGATTATGCTAGATATATTTCTATATGTCTGAATACGCTACATACAAATTTTCAAATCTGTAGATATAAAATTTGTTGAATATATAGGTTGAGAATTGTTCTCTCTCTCTCTCTCTCTCTCCTCTCACACATTCTCACTTTTATAGATATAATAGATAGATTATGCTAGATATATTTCCATATGTCTGAATACACTATATAAAAATTTTCTAATCTGTAGATAAAAAATTTGTTGAATATAAAGGTTGAGAATTGTTCTTACTCTCTCTCTCTCACACACACAGACACATTCTCACTTTTATTGACATAATAGATAGATTATGCTAGATATATTTCCATATGTCTGAATACCCTATATACAAATTTTAAAATCTGTAGATGAAAAATTTGTTGAATATATAGGTTGAGAATTGTTCTCTCACTCTGTCTCTCTCTCTCTCTTGCTACCTCACACACACACACACGCAAACATTCTCACTTTTATTATAGATATAAGAGATAGATTATGCTAAATATATTTCCATATGTCTGAATACCCTATATACAAATTTTCTAATCTGTAGATAAAAAATTTGTTTAGTATATAGGTTGAGAATAGTTCTCTCTCTCTCACACACACACATTTTCACTTTTATAGATATAATAGATAGATTATGCTAGATATATTTCCATAAGTCTGAATTCCCCTATATAGGTTGGTGTCGTTGAATAACTCATCCTCCTGTTAAAGTTGTTCCATCCTCTTTCCCAAATTTGACTACTGTGCACTTTTGAACTGTCATCCTCGAGTTGCCTATTGGCCTTGATAAGTGCTAATATAGAGAGAAGAGAAACAGGGTGAGAGAGAAAGAGAAGATAAAGAGGGTGAGAGAGAGGCAGAAGAGAAAGTTGTTCCATCCTCTTTCCCAAATTTGACTACTGTGCACGAGTGAACTCTCATCCTCGAGTTGCCTATTGGCCTTGATAAGTGCTAATATAGATAGAATATATATATAACAAAATAGGTTGTAGTCGCTGAATAACTCAATCTCATGTTATAGCGGTTCCATCCTCCTTACCGAATTTGACTACTGTGCACTTTTAAACTCTCATCCTCGAGTGGCCTATGGGCCTTGATAAATGGTAATATATATAGTTTCTACAAAATGTATATATATATATATATATATATAACAAAATAGGTTGGTGTCTTTGTAATAACTCATCCTCCCGTTAAAGTTGTTCTATCCTTTTTCCCAAATTTGACTACTGTGCACTTTTGAACTGTCATCCTCGAGTTGCCTATTGGCCTTGATAAGTGCTAATATAGAGAGAAGAGAAACAGGGTGAGAGAGAGAGAAGATAAAGAGGGTGAGAGAGAGGCAGAAGAGAAAGTTGTTCCATCCTCTTTACCAAATTTGACTACTGTGCACGTTTGAACTCTCATCCTCGAGTTGCCTATTGGCCTTGATAAGTGCTAATATAGATAGAATATATATATATAACAAAATAGGTTGGAGTCGCTGAATAACTCAATCTCCTGTTATAGCGGTTCCATCCTCCTTCCCGAATTTGACTAGTGTGCACTTTTAAACTCTCATCCTCGAGTGGCCTATGGGCCTTGATAAGTGGTAATATATATAGTTTCTACAAAATGTATATATATATATATAACAAAGTGCTAATATAGAGAGAAGAGAAACAGGGTGAGAGAGAGAGAGAAGATAAAGAGTGTGAGAGAGAGGCAGAAGAGAAAGTAGTTCCATCCTCTTTCCCAAATTTGAATACTGTGCACGTTTGAACTCTCATCGTCGAGTTGATCCTCGAGTTGCCTATTGGCCTTGATAAGTGCTAATATAGAGAGAAGAGAAACAGGGTGAGAGAGAGAGAAGATAAAGAGTGTGAGAGAGAGGCAGAAGAGAAAGTTGTTCCATCCTCTTTCCCAAATTTGACTACTGTGCACGTTTGAACTCTCATCGTCGAGTTGATCCTCGAATTGCCTATTGGCCTTGATAAGTGCTAATATAGAGAAGAGAAACAGGGTGAGAGAGAGAGAGAAGATTTTTGAGATTTATATATAAAACCAACACAAAGTCAAGTATCTGCAGAATGTCTTCTTGGTTCCTCCTCTTCTCTTTTCTCTCTCCCAACAATCGAACACAGCATATAATAACAAAACTCTAAAGCACGTCTGACAGCACTGACTTCTGCCAACAGTCTGCCCCTCCTCTTAACAACACAGGCTTTTTATATCGCAAAATCGTTCACCTCTATTTGCATATTCTTCTAACTCACGTGATCACTACTCTATAAATAAGAGTCTTGACCGTTTCTTTTCTTTCTTTTTATTTATTTTCGGTGACCGACCCGCACGTGGTCTATCCAGGTAAGTCACGCATTTCTCCACACTCCCCCCTGATCCCATGATCACAAACAGGACATGCGGGCAATCGTCGTTGGCGGGTACTCCTTCGAAGAATTGGGGGCAGCACTTCCTCATTGCTGTTTTCTTCATTACCACCATCATTACTACCAGTCTGTTCCATTATCCCGTCTCGTGGTTCCATAGGCAATGTCTCACAATCAGGGCAGGGGGGCAGTATCCGTCTTTGTCGGGTACTTCTCCGAAGAATCGGAGGCGTCATCTCCTCGGTATGCTCCATCATCCCTTCTCGCGGGGTTTCGCAATCACGGGGGGTGGGCAGTATTCGTCTCTGTCGAGTATTTCGATGAGGCATTACTTCCTTGTGTCCATCGCTCTCCTCACTATTGTCATCAGTATGTCCCATCCTTCCCTCGTCTGGTTCTGTTGGTGGTGTTTCTATGCTCACCTGAAGGGGCAGTAAGTGATCAGGATCATCTCTGAATGGTGTGTGATCCTCCTCATCGTTCTCAGAATCAGAAAAGGTATAACAAGG
This sequence comes from Euprymna scolopes, assembly GCF_053919585.1. Lineage (NCBI taxonomy): Eukaryota > Metazoa > Mollusca > Cephalopoda > Sepiida > Sepiolidae > Euprymna > Euprymna scolopes. Next base: position 32,597,632 of record NC_136515.1, read on the forward strand.
GCGGATATCTTTTACGTGACGTGGTATGCCACCAATCAACATGGTCTGAGGACTTATGATTTCGTCTATTTTTCCCCGGAAAAATTTCGTAGTGCACCCAGCATTCGGGGGTTTTATCCAAACAAGGTCTCCCACCTGATATGGTGTATTGACAACACTCACCACTGATGGTATGGCATCAACTCCTTTCACACGCTGTTCATATTGGTAAATCCCATTGGCTGGTGCAGTTGCTGGTGTTGCATTGTCCTTGGGTGTTATATTATACCAGTACACAGCTTCTGGAATAGAGCACTGCGTCCTGGCTGCAATTCTTTTGATGGTGCGGTGACACCGTTCTGCTATACCATTACCCTCGGGATAATATGCACACCGATAATGCATTTTAATCCCCCATTCGTGCACAAATTTCTGAAATTCTTGACATCGAAATGTGGCGGCATTATCAGTCAGAATTTCAATCGGGGCACCACGTTCAAAAAAGACGGCTCTCAACTGTTGTATAATGCTGGCTGCATCCTGTCGTGTCAACAGGCGCCATATTGTGAAACGCGTCGGGCCACAATCCGTCATGGTCAAAAAATGTTTGTCCCCATAATGTGTTATGTCCATCCCTACTCGCTGCCAGTTGCCCTCCACCTCGAGCTTCCCTTTTTGCCATTGGGATGGTGCCGGATCAATTCTCTGACACTCTTCACACGAACGTATGGCTGCTTTCACTGATGCTTTTGTAGTTGCAGGGCATACTCTTCGGACAAAATATGCAGTCCTCTGAATTCCAGGATGTCCAATCTGCTGGTGTATCATACGGATCTGGTCAGGTGTTAATTGATCCGTTACAGTCGCGCATGTTTGTTGTTGAAGATCGAATCCCTGCCTCATTGCATCGATCCACCTCTTTGGTACTCGAGTCAAGCTATCAGCCAAATTCTGCATCGACGAGACTAACGTAATGTCTACCTGCAAGCTGTATTCGTCAACTAGACGCTTAATTATTGCTAGTCTCCTTCGTACTAGCATTTCACTTGCAGCTCTAGTCTTAACTCGAGCATTTCCAGTCAAGGTGTCGGTTAACCAATGGTAAACACACAATGAGTCAGTGTGGAGATGCACAACATTAGTCTGCCATTGCAATGCGAGATTAAGACCTTTTAACGTGGCATCAAGTTCTGCCAAATTTATATGTTGGGCATCATTTTTTGGACGAAGCCAGCATGCATCTTCCACAACAACACCTAGTTGCTCCAACACGACACCTGTAGCCAACGAACTTGCGTCAACCCATGCATTTAGTTCGTTTCCAGACACTTGCCACTCACCCCGGGCAGGGTCATTCCTATGCACTCTGGACAACATTTCAGCCATCATTTGTTGGAGAGAATCATCATCCGCAACATCGTCCCATCCTTTTGTTACTGTAGTCACTAGTCTTTTCACCACTCCTGTTGCCGATCGGAGCCATCCACAGACAGGTAGATGTCCTACCAATTTACCACAGATAGAAAACACAGTACGTCTTGTTAATACATTGGGTAACTTTGGAAGTGGGCTCCCTCGTTTCCATCGCAACGTATTGCCCTCCTCCCAGACCTCGAGGCCTAGCACGGGCACTCCATCCTTTAGGCGCTTAGGGTCTTTGCTTATTAACCCAAACGCTTTCAGTTTTATTCGAACTGCATCCGCAGACATTATGTCCTCATTAACATAGATGTCATCTATGTAGGCTGAAGCAGCTTTTGCTGTGGTCTCATCCTGCATCAAAACAGTTTTAATAATGGTTGTCATAATCAAGGGTGCTACGTTTAGACCAAAACCCAAACGTGTCAAAGAATATAGTTTTCCCTTGAGTAGTACTGTCTGAAACGGCCATAATGACTCATGGACACGTATCTGCAGGTAGGCCCTCTTTAGATCCAGAAGTGCTACATTGCTCCCTTTTTGACGCCACTCTCTCAGTTTAGCAGTGCACACATCTGCGTTTCCGGTAAACGCATCAACATGCCGATTCAACTCTCGGTAATCCATTACGGGATGAATTTTTTCTTAGGTAGGTTGTTCAACAGCCATGAGCGGAATTAATCCCTTGGGTGGTCCCAGACGTTCCTGTGGGTATGGTATTAACCAACCGTTGTCAGTCCACATCTGAAGTTCTTCTTCATATGCGGCCCTATTCTTGGTAGAAACTGCATACTCTGGAATCGTGTTGCACAGCCGATCTGGTTCCTGGCCCATGGCCCATTTCCACTTTGCAGTCCACACCCTTTCGTTGTCATCAAATGTAGCACAGAAGTCCTTTTCTTCAATCGACATGGCTGCACAGATGTCTTTCCCTTCTCCAAGCCTGATACCTCTAGCTGCTGTGATTGTAACGCCTCCTAGTGCTTGTATTGCATCAATTCCAAGCAACATGTCGTAGCCAAGGGGTTTCTCCTGCATCACCAGAACGTCAACTTTAGCTGTGTCACCCTTCTCAGTACAAAGAGTGACTGTCCCTTCACCACAACATACCCGTGATAAGCCATTGATGGTCATAACGCCGACTGGGTTCCTCCGCCACACCGGACAGCAATGGGCACTAACTATAGACCGGGAACACACCGTGTCTATAAGTGCTGAACACTGCACATCATCAAGTTTAACGCTAATGACAGGCAATCCTGTGTTTATTGGTTGGCAGGGGGCAAGGGCAGCGATAGCATTGCACTGGTCTTTTTGATTGTGGATATACACCTCTCCTATCACTCCGGCACTCTTTAGCAAAATGATTGGCCTCCCCACATTTATAGCACACTGGGGTGGCATGCTTATTACTATCTGGAAGAGAGTCCACATTGCCTCCATGTCGAAAACGAGCTGCTGCTGCAATTGGTTCCTGTTCCTTACAGATGTTTCGAGCTCGGGCCAATAACTCATCAGTTGACAATTCATCGATTCTTGATGATGCCCGCAACAGTTTACTGACCTCCTCGGGTAGGCCTACCAAAAAAGCACAGCTTAATATTTTATCGTTGACCCCACCAAATGGTACAGATAATTTTCGCAGGTCGGCTAGGTACACGTCGACTGTTTCCTTGGGTTGAAGTGTCCGGCTCGTGAACTGTTGCCACGCAACAAATGGATCTGTACCAATCGCTGTATACAGGCTCTGCTTGATTTCATCCCAGTCTGGTTCATCCCCGAGTTGTTGGTAGACTGCATAGGCCCCTCCGGTTAGCCTCAAAGGGATAACTGTGGCTGGTTCTTTAATTTTGCACAGTTTACAGATTTTCTCTGCCTTTTCAATCCATTCGACGACAGCCGGTCCAGTGGTAGATCCGTCGAACTCGGGTATTAAGCGAATGTCGAATCTGTCCATTGTTAGTCACCGCACACCAAGCGCCGAAATAGCTTAAAACCAACACAAAGTCAAGTATCTGCAGAATGTCTTCTTGGTTCCTCCTCTTCTCTTTTCTCTCTCCCAACAATCGAACACAGCATATAATAACAAAACTCTAAAGCACGTCTGACAGCACTGACTTCTGCCAACAGTCTGCCCCTCCTCTTAACAACACAGGCTTTTTATATCGCAAAATCGTTCACCTCTATTTGCATATTCTTCTAACTCACGTGATCACTACTCTATAAATAAGAGTCTTGACCGTTTCTTTTCTTTCTTTTTATTTATTATCGGTGACCGACCCGCACGTGGTCTATCCAGGTAAGTCACGCATTTCTCCACAATATATATATTAGATACTAGCGAGGGGTACCCGGCGTTGCCCGGGTGTTTTTCGGTGTATGTGAAAAAACCCCGAAGTGTTGACGACGCGCAGTTGGAAAATAGTAAAGTGTTTTAAAAAAAAAAACAGGTGCGGGTTTTTGATTGACGTGACGGCGATAGGTATTCAGCAGTTATTTTGTGCGGGACAGTTTTGAATAAATGGGTTTGTTTGTTTTTAAAAACACGCTCCCTGTTTATTAGGAGCGAAATGAAAGCTACAGTCTGATATGACGAAGTCGACATTGACCAAACTGGCTATCGTTAGTAATGGAAATTCGGGAAATTTGTTATATATATATATATATTTTGTTAAATACGCATTACCACTTATAAGGCCCAGAGGCCACTGGAGGACAAGGTTTGAAAAGTGCACAGTAGTCAATTGGACAATATAGTAATCGTTAGTAATGGAAATTCAGTAAATTTGTTATATATGTATATTTTTTGTTACATAGGCATTACCACTTATCAAGGCCCAGAGGCAACTTGAGGATAAGGGTTGAAAAGTGCACAGTAGTCAATTGGACAATATAATAATCGTTAGTAATGGAAATTCGGGAAATTTGTTATATATATATATATATATATGTTTTGTTAAATACGCATTACCACTTATCAAGGCCCAGAGGCCACTCGAGGATAAGGGTTGAAAAGTCCACAGTAGTCAATTGGACAATATAGTAATCGTTAGTAATGGAAATTCAGTAAATTTGTTATATATATACATTTTTTTGTTACATAGGAATTACCACTTAACAAGGCCCAGAGGCCACTCGAGGATAAGGGTTTAAAAGTGCACAGTAGTCAATTGGACAATGTAGTAATCGTTAGTAATGGAAATTCAGTAAATTTGTTATATATATATTTTTTGTTACATAGGCATTACCACTTATCAAGGCCCAGAGGTCACTCGAGGATAAGGGTTGAAAAGTGCACATTAGTCAATTGGACAATATAGTAATCCTTAGTAATGGAAATTCGGTAAATTTGTTATATATATGTATATATATATGCTTTGTTACATAGGCATTACCACTAATCAAGGCCCAGAGGCCTATCGAGGATAAGGGTTGAAAAGTGCACAGTATTCAACTGGACAATATAGTAATTGTTAGTAATGGAAATTCGGGAAATTTGTTATATACCTATTTTTTTGTTACATAGGCATTACCACTTATCAAGGCCCAGAGGCCACTCGAGGACAAGGGTTGAAAAGTGCACAGTAGTCAATTGGACAACATAGTAATCGTTAGTAATGGAAATTCGGTAAATTTGTTATATATATATATATATATATATATATTTTGTTACACAGGCATTACCAGTAATCAAGGCGCAGGGGCGACTTGAGGATAAGGGTTGAAAAGTGCACAGTAGTCAATTAGACAATATAGTATTCGTTAGTAATGGAAATTCGGGAAATTTGTTATATATGTATATTTTTTTTGTTACATAGGCATTACCACTTATCAAGGCCCAGAGGTCACTCGAGGATAAGGATTGAAAAGTGCAGAGTAGTCAATTGGACAAAATAATAATCGTTAGTAATGGAAATTCGGGCAATTTGTTATACTTATATATATATATATATTTTTACCTAAGCATTACCACTTATCCTCAAGTCACCTCTGGGCCTTGATAAGTGGTAATGCCTATGTAACAAAATATATATATATATATATATAACAAATTTACCGAATATCCATTACTAACGATTACTATATTACTATATTATTAGATTAATATACAATCATTGTTATAATATGCAAGTGACCTCCCTTGGATGTAGCTTTATTGTCGAATATCATTAGGTTGATATACAATCATTGTTATAATATGCAAGTGACCTCTCTTAAATGCAGCTTTGTTGTCGAATACCATTAGAATAATATACAATCATTGTTATAGTATGCAAGTTACCTCCCTTGGATGTAGCTTCATTGCCAAATGCCTTTAGAATAATATACAATCATTGTTATAATATGCGAGTGACCTCCCTTGGGTGTAGCTTCGTTGTCTAATACCATTAGATTAATATACAATCATGTTTATAACATGCGAGTGACCTCCCTTCGGTGGAAATTCATTGTCGACTTCCATTAGATTACGCAAGTGGCCTCACTTGGCTGTAGTTTCATTTTCAAATGCAATTAGATTAATATACAATCATTGTTATAATATGCAAGTGGCCTCCCTTGTATGTAGCCCCATTGTCGAATACCATAGGATATGGCTTCATAGCTGGATATTTGTACTAGCATAATACCCAGCGTTGCCGGGGATTGTATAAGAAATGTGGATATATGTACTAGCAAAATATCCGAAATTGCCTGAAATTGGATTACATGGATGGGATGTTTCCTAGGAGAATTCCTGGGATCGGATCAGATGAGTGGATATTTGTGCTAACAGAATACCCCATATAGGAAGATGGTGTGATTATGTCGTAAAATCATGAAAAATTATTGTCCAGCCCAGATATAGTCTTAAAGTTAATATTTTATTAAGAGGGGGTCGATTATGTGGGTTACATCATTAAAAATGATTGTAGAAATTAGTAACATATCCAAGAAAAGTGAAAAAGTATGAAATGTGAGTTATGTAATTGGTGTGTTTGTAATTAAATTACCAGCACAGACAATGTCTCAAATGTATTAATTTAGTAAGAGGAAGGGTATTATGTGGGTTAACTTATGAAACATGATTGTCGAAATTAATAACATATCCAAGAATTATGAAAAATTATGAATTGTTAGTTATTTGATGTGCATATTTGTAATGAAATAGACACCCTTGACAATGTCGCATGGTTGTTATTTTAGTAAGAGAGGGGCGATTATGCGTGTTAAAACATCGAAAATGATTGTTGAAATTAGTAACATATCCAAGAATTATGAAAAATGATAGAATGCGAGTTATTTGATTGGTGTGTCTATCATGAAATAACCAGTATCAATATCTCAAAGTTTTTATTTTAGCAAGAGAAGAGGGGATTATGTGGGTTAAATCATGAAAACGAATAGAGAAATATACAATTATTGTCATAATATGCGAGTGACCTCCCTTGGGTTTAGCTTCATTGTCGAATTCCATTAGATTAATATACAATTGTTGTTATAATATGTAAGTGACCTCCCTTGGGTGTAGCTTCATTGTCGAATACCATTAGAATAATATACAATCATTGTTATAATATTTAAGTGATGTCCCTTTTATGTAGCTTCATTGTCAAATACCATTAGAATAATATACACTCATTGTTATAATATGCAAGTGATCTCCCTTGGATGTAGCTTCATTGTTGAATATCATTACATAAATATACACTCATTGTTATAATATGCGAGTGAGCTACCCTGAATGTAACTTCATGATGGGGCGATTATGTCGTAAAATCATGAAAAATTATTCTGCAAATAAGTAACATATCCAAGAATTATGGAAAATGATGAACTGTGAGTTATTTGATTGGTGTGTTCGTAATGAAATAGACAGGCTAGAAGAGTATCAAAGTTGTTATTTTTGTAAGAGGAACGGGATCATGTCGGTTAATGAGGGGGCGATTATTTGGGTTACTTTATTAACAATAATTCTCGAAATTAGTAACATATCCAAGAATAATGAAAACTGGTAAAATGTGAGTAAATTGATAGGTGTGTTTGTAATGAAAAAAAAAAACAGCCATACAATGTCTGAAAGTTATTATTTTAGTAATAGGAGGTGGCGATAATGTGGATTAACTCTTGAAAAATTATTGTCGAAATTAGTAACACATCCAAGAATTATGAAAAATGAAGTTTTAGTTATTTGATTGGTGTGTTTATAATGAAATAAACAGCCCAGTCAATGTAGCAAATTTATGATTTTAATAAGAATTGGACGATTATATGTGCGCAGTCATTAAATTTGATTGTCGAAATTCATAACATATCCAAGAATTATGAAAAATAATGAAATGTGAGGTATTTTATTGATGTGTTTGTAATGAAATAAACAGCTTAGAAGTGTCTCAAAGGTATTATTTTAGTAAGAGGAGATGAACATGACGGTTGAAATTAGCAACATATCCAAAAATGATGAAATGTGAGTTATTTGATTGGTATATTCATAATGAAGTAGATATACCAGACAATTTATGAAAGTTATTATTTTAGCAAGAGGTGGCGATTATTTGGGTTACTTCATTAAAAACAATCGTCGAAATTAGTAACATATCCAAGAATTATGAAAAATGATATAATGTGAGTTACTTTGTTGGTGGGTTTGTAATGAAATAACCAGCCATACAATGTCTAAAAGTTGTTATTATAGTGATAGAAGGGGGCGATAACGTGGATTTACTCATGTAAAATGATAGCAGAAATTTTCCTATGTATCAATGTTTTTATTTTAGTAAGAGTGGAAGCAATAATGTAAGTTAAATCATGTGACATGGTTGTGTAAATTAGTAACATATCAAAAAATTATGAAAAATGATTAAATGTGAGTTATTTTGATGATGTATTTGTAATGAAAAACCAGCCAAGACAATGTCTTAAAGTTATTATTTTAGACAGGTGAGCGATAATGTCGGTTAAATTGTGGAAATGTGTAACAATCCAAGAATTATGGGATTCAACGAGATACGTCAACATATATACTTACAGATTACCAGGAGTCACCCTGGATTCAATGAGATACATGCAAATGTATGCAAGCAGAATACATGGTCACCTCGGATGTAATGAGATAGATGCAAATATATACTAGCAGAATACTTGGTGCTGCCTTGGATTGAATTAGATTGATTGAAATATATACTAACAGAATACCTTGCGTCGCCCAGGATTTCAGGAGATTGATTGAGATATATACTAGCAAAACACCCAGCGTTGCCCGGGATTGAATGAATTAGGTGAGAATATATATTAGCAAAATACCTGGCATCGCTTGGGATTTGATGAGATAAATGTGTTGCATATTACCTGTCCTTGCAGATACATGCTGTAAATTACCTACCCTAGGTAAGATACAATTATTTCATATGTGTAATACCCGTCTTATGTAGGTAAAATATTCTTTTGCTGAAATAGCAAATGATACATAAACATACAAAATTCCTCTCTCATAAGAATAATCAATTTTTTCATTATATGTACGGTCCCGAGCAACGCCGGGTAGCCCCGCTAGTCTATTATATAAAAGGCAAAATGTGTGTGTGTGTGTGTGTGTGTATGTGTGCGAGTATGTTTGGATGTCCGCTAAAAACTTTTGAAAGACGGAACCAAATTTCACAAAGTCGGTATCATATTGAAGCCTTCGGATGACAAATATCGAAAAATTAGCCCAAAAGGACCATCAGAAGTGGGTCAGCTGATCGATTTCCTGCAGGGGGGGGGGGGCCCAAAAAGTGACATTTTTTCGTTTTTCCAATGTATTTAAGTAGTAATGATGGATTGATCTAATGATATTTATACGTAATTAGAAAAACGCTTAGTCATGTCACGTGACGTGACGTCAACATCCAGTAATGGTGATGTCTGTAAATAAACACTTTTTTTATCGATAGTTTTGCGAGAATAATTCTATGTCGGTATATATATATTATTACACGTCATGAAAATGTTTCCAACGTGATTAACTGGTTAAAAATAGTAATTTTACGAGAGTATAACGAAAAATGTCAAGAAAAAATGATAAGGGATAAAAAAAATTCAGCTTAAAAATATTCATCGATAAAAAAATAGAAATCGTTATATTTAATCTAAAAAACAAATAGCCATTTTCTTTTTTGTATTATTATCACGTGACCTACTACCTCTGTTTAACTGTGGGGGGGGGGAAGAGGCCGCTTGAAAACCAACAAAAACAGTAATTTTCTTTTTTTATATTAGTAACACTACAAACTAATTCTATTGAGAGGGAGGAGAGGGAGGATGAGTTATGAAACCGCTTAAACCGTCTTATACAGCTTAATTTTTTCCCAAGCATTACCTCCTATTAAAAAAAGATGCACACTTTAGTGGGGTGGGGGGGGAGGATGGAACTGCTTTAACCGTCTTATACAGCTTAATTTTCTCCCGAGCATTACCTCATATTAAAAAAAGATGCATAATTCATTTTTACTTAGTGGGGTGTGGGGGGAGGGAGGATGGAACCGCTTAAACCATCTTATACATCTTAATTTTCTCCGAGCATTATCTAATTAAAAAAAGATGCATAATTTATTTTTACTTAGTGGGGTGTAGGGAGGGGGAGGGGAGGATGGAACCGCTTTAACCATCTTATACAGCTTAATTTTCTCCGAGCATTATCCCATATTAAAAAAAGATGCATAATTTATATTTACTTAGTGGGGGGGGGGGATGAAACCGCTGTAACCGTATCAGGATTCTTAGCTTTATCTAAAAATAATATTCAACATTTTTCATTGAAATAATTGGAAAGTTTTCATAAAAAATCCATCTTAAGAACGGCTTTCTAAATATCAAGATCAAAGTGTAGTTTCCTCACTCTGCAGTATTTTACTATTCTTAGCTTTATCTAAATAAAAAAATCCGTTATTCATGATTACTTATAAAAAAAAATTTAAAAAATTACATATAATATTTCACATTTTACATTGATTTAAAACTTCATTAATTACTGCAATAAAAAACAAAATCCAACATATTTTTATTGAAACTTTCACAGCTACTGTATTATTAGTATTCACCATTTTTCCTTGAAATAATTTGAAACTTTTAAAAAAAAATGCGTCCTAAGAACGGCTTTCAAAATATCAATAAATATGAAAAAAAAAAACCTATTTATAAATAACTATTGTATTTTACTATTCTTAGCTTTATCTAAAAAAAATTCATGATTCGTGATTCATGAAAAATAATAAACTTGCATATAATATTCCACATTTTACATTAATGTAAAACTTCATAATTACTGCAAACTGGATATATTTTTCGTGTTTTTATTCAATCTAACATGTTTATTCAGCTCGAAAAACATAGTGTTTACCGATGTCTTCGAAAATTCAATATGGCGTCTGATTCTCTCTTTAACACGGTAAGTTTGGGATAAGGTGTTATAAATAAAAAACTCGATAAAATACTGTTAAAAACTCGCTCAATATATGTTACCGTGACATAGGTTGACATATAATCGGCGGGTTTTTAATAGTATTTTGTAAAACAAGCACAAAATGCCAATTACGAAAAAAAATACTGTTAAAAAATCGATCAATATATGTTACCGTGACATAAATATTACTTTAAAAAAAAAAATCTTATAAAAAAAAAGTGACATAAAAAAGATAACTTATAAAAAACAAATGACTTATAAAATAAACCCCAACAAATCATTTTTAAGAGAGAGAGAGAAAGAGAGAGAAAGAAAGAGAGATAGAGAAATAGTAACTGACACGTTACTTAATTTATTGTTATCAGGTTATAAAAATAGTTAGACGAAAAAACTAACATATATGATATGATGGGGGGGGGATGGAACCGCTTTAACCATCTTATACAGCTTAATGTATGCATGCAGAATACATGGCCACCTCGGATGTAATGAGATAGATGCAAATATATACTAGCAGAATACTTGGTGCTGCCTTGGATTGAATTAGATTGATTGAAATATATACTAACAGAATACCTTGCGTCGCCCAGGATTTCATGAGATTGATTGAGATATATACTAGCAAAACACCTAGCGTTGCCCGGGCTTGAATGAATTAGGTGAGAATATATATTAGCAAAATACCTGGCATCGCTTGGGATTTGATGAGATAAATGTGTTGCATATTACCTGTCCTTGCAGATACATGCTGTAAATTACCTACCCTAGGTAAGATACAATTATTTCATATGTGTAATACCCGTCTTATGTAGGTAAAATATTCTTTTGCTGAAATAGCAAATGATACATAAACATACAAAATTCCTCTCTCATAAGAATAATCAATTTTTTCATTATATGTACGGTCCCGAGCAACGCCGGGTAGCCCGCTAGTATATATATAAAAGCAAAAATGTATGTGTGTTTGTATGTCCGCTAAAAACTTTCAACAGACACAACGAAAATTCACAAACTCTGTATCATATTGAAGCCCCATCCTTCGCCCGAAAAATATCGAAAAATTGGCCAAAAACGTTAATTTTTTCACCCTGAAATCGACAATTTTCAACAAAAATCGTCCCCTCGTGATGACGACCGGTTCTACACTTGCGTCAGATGACGTCATGACCTGATTTACTTTAAATAGTTGAAGAACTGACTAAATTTCATGTATGTCGTGTTAGCTCAGTTGGTTAGAGCGTTGGGTCATTATCTAAACGTTTTGGGTTCGAATCGTGGTGTGAGATGTCTTCTTTTTTTTCTTTTTTTTTTTCGATTTTTTAAATTTAAATATTGAACCAGTGTTATTTAAGCGTTTTTCTGTTTTTTTTTTTTTACTTCGCTTATTCACACACCCCAAAACACCCGGTTACCCACCGATTTTTTAAATTTTAATATCGAAACAGACTTATTTAAGCCATTTTTCATGTGTTTGTTTTTCTGTTTTCTTTTTTTTCGGTTTTTACATTTAATATCGTTCGTTTGCCTTATGTTAGTTTTTTTTCGATGTTTTGATTACCCCCCCCCCCCCCGCTTAAGTTTTAACGTTCGTTTTTATGTTTTCTTCTTTTACTTCGCTTATAACAAACAAACCTGGTCATTGACCTCATTTGCTGAATAGCTATTGCTGTCATCGTCGTAACGCTCTACGACTTCCATGCGGGCACCTGTCAATTTTGTTCTTACTTAAATAAATTCAAACATCTTTCAGTAACTCATTCTGGCTGGCCGAATGGTTCATGTTTTTTCACATTTTATTTTCCAACTTCGCCTCAGGGCTTTGGGTTCGATCCTACCAACTTTTACCCCCACCCCCGGTTTCTTTTCTATTTAACAGCACACACACACCTCCAAACACCTGGGCAACGCAGGGTGCCCTCGCTAGTTGAAGATAAAAATCAAAACAAATATTTTAACCATGAATTAAACATGCACTATGAAATTAATAACAATCAATTTAAGGAGTTATTTTATATATTAAAAAATAAAAAGAAAAAGGGTGGACGTACACAAATGCTACCCCTGTAGCGAAATACACATTGGCTCCAATGTTATACACTGTTCGATTGAAGGAGAAGTTATTTTTACAAGGAAAGAATTTTTGCGTATGTGACCTAGTTTTTTTATTATTTATTTTGGCTTGAAATACACATCGGGATCAGTAGGAGAAATGAAATGGTCTCATGTTGATGAGGCTTATAACATGAAAAGTGAAAAAATATTAGATAATTTTGAAACATTTTTAGCGCATGTTCATGAAAAATATGGTAATTAAAAAAAGAAAAGAAAAAAAGCCCAATAAGCTTTGGGGAAAAAACATGTTTTAAATAATTGAAAATTTTATTTATTTTTGAATAAAAAATAATTATTAAAACAAAAACAGTGTTCTCGTCGAGTAGCTTTTATTTTATTCAAGAAAATAAAAGGTACTCATGCACTTATTGAGCCATGCTGAAATAATGACATTATTTAGAAAGCCATTCTTAACAAGGGGACAGGAGAGTGTTGTGTACCTATTCTGTACTTTCATCTAACAATTTAATAAGAACAGGTATCGCAAAACTTTAATTAAACTTGAAAATACTATTTAAAGATAGCGCGGATCAATAAGTGCACTAGCACCAAATAATATTTCACTATGTTTTGATTTACGACATTCCATGAGAGGTACGTATTCGCTAAAGCGTTTTGTTTATCGCCACAAGTGCGAATTTAGACTTTCGCTAATTTTCCTTTAAAATACAATTAGAAACCCTTCAAACATTGAGCAAGGCACTTAAACCATTAAAAAAATAAATAAATAAAAAAAATAACGGTAACATAACTGCATAAGCACCAAATTTTTGTTTTGCTTTCATTTTGTTTGTTTGTTAAATCTGACAAAATAAATAAATCAAAATAACAATACAAAAACAATAAGAAAAGGGTATCGTAAAACTTTAATTAAACTTGAAAATAATATTTAAAAATGGCACATATTCCATTTTGAGTTTCACCAATTTTCCTGTTAATAATTATATAAACTCCGGTCCCTCCCCCAAAACAAACAAACAAAAAAAAAAAAAACGATAAAATCATTAGAACAAAAATCGGTGAAGCTTAGATAAGTAGGTCCCGCAGACGAGCCTCGTTCTGACATTCGGAAAATGTAGGTTAATTGGAGACGCCCACTAATTAACATAGGTGGGTGAGTGAGATATATAAAGGTATCAGCCACCAATACCAGGGGAGTTCTGCAACGACCGCCAAATAGGCAAGACGCCTATGTTGCCTCCAGTAAGATATGCAACACGCCACCTGCCGGAATATCTCCAACTGAAGTATATCTGAAGACATGTAAATATGTATATAACTTTTCTGCCTAATATATTATTGTTATACCTTTACTTTCCGTGTTCTTGTTAATTATTTGTGCAGACACAACAGTTAACAACCGGTGAATCTACCGAAAAAGTAACCCTTTTGAATAAAGATGGATATAAACAATATTTTTAAAATTAATTTCTGAATTTTAGTTAAAAACAAAATGTAAACATATATAAACAAAATATTTTAGAAAAATAATTTCTTAATTTTAAATAAAAATTGATTGTAAAGAATTTTTTTCAAAATAATTATTGCAAAATATTGCAAAGTGTTTACATAACTGGTTCTTTGGGATAAAACCCTCCTTCCAAAACAAAGCTTCAGTGTTTTTACTATTTTAAAGTGCTTTTTTTTTTTAAAGTTTGAAACACAAGTAGTGGCTAATTAACTTAGAACAAGTGCGCATGGCAGAAATTCTCCAGGGTTTAAATGTATTGTAATGCTTGTATGGTGGTCAAAAAACATTTTTCAGCCACTATATTACCTCCTATTTACTTGCCTCCCCACGAGGACGTCGGTTTTTAATGTAGAGAAGCATTTATTACTAAAAAACGAAATGGTGAAATATAAAAGCAAGTTAAGCTAAAAGTAAAAAAAAAAATTTTAAAGAAAGAAAAAAATTCAAATAAATTTCGAAACTCATTAAGATAAATAAAGATTACCTTTAAAGTAGTTAATAAAATTCTTGTACATCATATAAAATATGTTATGAAAAGTTCTATGACGTTTTTATCATAAATGTTTAAGAGCATTAATCTCACTTCAAACAAACAGTTCAACTTAAAAATATAAGAGAATCGTAATGAAAGAATCGTAATTTTTTTTTTAACATTTTTTAACGGTGCGATTGCGATTCTGGCCAAAATACACAATTCTTACGATTAATGATTCCAATTAATCGTCCCACCACTATGGAGAACATTGGAAATCTAAGGAGACTTGTTGTCATCCCATCATCCTGATTTAATATTGTACATGTTTACTATATTTTCTTAGTTTTTAACCAATATTCACATTAGAGTATGATTGTATTTTAGTAGTTATGTGAACTTCATTTTCGTATTCATGTATTCTGCACTGATATGAAAATGATGATAGCAGAGTATAGGATTACTAATCATGTAACTGATGAAAATACGCTACACATTTTGATGCAAAACATGGGGAAAAATGAACATAGAAAAACAGAAAACCAAAACTTTAAATGTAATTTCTGTATTAAAAGTAATAGTTATTTGAATATTTCAACATATAATCTTGTAGAGGAAAATTCAGCTCGCTAATAAGGGGCACTCTGGATAGGAACAAAAATAAAAATTCTTTTGGGTCCAGCATTCATACTTCGAGCTTCAGACATTTGCCTATCAACAACTACTTGTATAAATCTACAGGAGAGAAAAGATTTGATAGTAGAGAAGACATTTCCAGATATTCCATCTTGTGAAGTCGATCTTCATGACAAACCTTATCAAATGTCTTTGATATGTCAAGAGCTATTGCTATTGGGAGGTAGCCTCTGTATAAAGATTCACTGATCCTATGTGAAATTACAGTCAGTACATCAGCTGCAGATCTTGTTGGACAGAAACCGTATTGCTTGTCGCTGAGTAGGTTGACAATTTCTCTATTTAACATGGATTCAAGAAACTTACTCATGACACACAGAAGACTAATTGGTCTGTATTGAGATGCAGAAGACCGATCTCCACTATTTTTAATCTGATCAAGTTTTTTTTTTCTTCAAGAAAATCAAACTTTAATCCGTGTCGATATAGAGTGGGAAGGGCTAGCAGTCATTAAGGAATCATTAGCGGACAACAAAATTTCAATTTTTTTTTTGTTTTTGGATAATGTTAGAAAGACAACCAAAATGTAAGAATTAAAACCAAACAATTTATTAACATAACATGTAGTTATTATTTTTCAGAAAATAATATTTTTGAATAATAATAATAATAATAGAAAACATTTTAGAAGGATCATCTTATATAAATTAAAAACAAAATTTGAACAATATTAAAATGGTTTCAGCCTTCACTTATTGGGCAAATTTGTTTTTGAAAAAAAAAAAAAAAAAAAAAAAATTACTTGATACATTTTTGTGATTTTGGAAAAAAACCATCTTCATTCCATGACGATAAGTTTTCTTCATTTTTGTTTGTTACATGGAAAGGCTGTCCCCTTTCCATGTAAATAAAAGAGTATCAGATAGGTGAAAATGAGATTAGGATAGGCCGAGACTCAAACCTTGTAAGCAAGGTTAAGAATTGAAATGTTAGAATTTAGTCTATTGTTAAATTCTATTAGAAAATTGTTAGATATTGTTTATATTGTAAAAAGAATTGATTGTTAAATTCTATTAGAATAGTTAGATATTGTTTATATCAGAAAAAGAATTGATTGTTAAATTCTATTAGAAATAGTTAGATATTGTTTATATTGTAAAAAGAATTGATTGTTAAATTCTATTAGAATAGTTAGATATTGTTTATATCGGAAAAAGAATTGATTGTTAAATTCTATTAGAATAGTTAGATATTGTTTATATTGTAAAAAGAATTGTTAAATTCTATTAGAATAGTTAGATATTGTTTATATCGTAAAAAGAATAGTTAGATATTGTTTATATCGTAAAAAGAATAGTTAGATATTGTTTATATCGGAAAAAGAATTGATTGTTTTTTTAGAAAACCGAATATTAAAAATGTCAGCTAAAGAATGAATAATACAAATTAAAAATATATTGTTAAAATAATAGGTTAGAATTATATGTTGAGAATTCTTTTGTTGTTAAAAGTGTGTTTGGAAAAACATGCATAGCCATGTGAATTGGTCACGTTTGGGAAACACAATTCTGACGTCATAGACGAAGGAGGATTCTCAATATAGGAGCTAGAGTTAGTCAGATCGGGGGAGTCAGCAGAAGAGTAGAGTAGAATCGAGAACAGTTGAGTGAAGAGTTGTAGTCAGTCCTTTGGAAGCGAAAGGAAGATCCCAAATTTGAATTCCTGACGTCATCAGCATTCGACCGGTCCAATGAATAAAGAATCATCACGTTTTGTCTGTTGTCATTTCTGTTTCAACACTCAAAAGGTAATGTGTTACTCATCTTGTAATGAACATTGTGTAACGCTTACCAGATTATGTATCTCCCCTCCTCTGTGTTAAGAACTTGTATACATCTACAGTCAGTATCTATATGAAGTCCCAAGCATCCCAGAACAATATAAATATCTTCTCTCTCATCATCACTATTGTTATATCCGTTTTATGTATTGTCTCAATATGAATCCCCCGTCATATCTCTTTAATATGAAACCCCACTATACAACATTATCGCCATAAGTGCCAATCTGAATAAGCACCCGTTCATTAGGTGTGTCAGAATTTTTAGGGAATTTTTGACACCCTTAACACAAAACTGAATAAAATATACAAAACTCGTAATTTCTTTTTTAAAGTGGGTTGTTTTAATTTCTTTATGGAAAATAAACTATTAATGTTTTTAAAAAAATAGAAATATTTTTTATTTAAAAAAAAAGTCTTTACAAAGTGCATGCGCGCACTCATGCAGCCATTGTTTCTACGTAATGAAATGAATTGAATTTTACGAGTTAAATTTTTTTCAATTTTTTCAATTTCAAAAATCTATCAAAATTTTTCTACTGGTTCAATTTTTAAGATATTTTCAGGTTTAATGTGAAATTTTATGCTCTTTCCAATAAACCGAATATAATATTCTAGACAAAATTTTTTTTTTCTTTTTAATCCCCTCCCCCCCATTTTGAAATGTCTATTAAAAAGAAAATAATCAATTTTCTCACCTAAGGTTCATGTCACAAATTGATGATAAAGATCAATAAATAAAATAATCTAATTTAAAACAAAATAGTTACGTGCAAATTTACCTGTAAAGTCAAAAGTATAAAACCTTTTTAAAAAAAAAAAAAAAACACATTGATTTTTTTTTTAAAGTGAAACGTCATTTTGAAAATATTGTTCTGTAAAAATTGGACACCTACATCAATTTCTTCGATTTCATTCAATGTTTTTTTTTTTTTTTTTTTTTTAAATTCATTGCATAAAGAACTAAAATATTTTAAATAAAAAACTCATGTAATTCTTTAAGAGAATACAAAAAAAAAAAATGGAAAATTTGTCGGTGGGTTGTTTTTTTTTTTTTTTTTAAAGTAAACTTTGATGAGTGAAATGTGATCATTTTTCAAATACGATGACCCATAATTGACTAATTTGATTGTTGACAGCAAACACAGGTCAGAAATTCAAAGAGGAGATAAGACACATATCAGCTCTTCAAATGTTTGTTTCTTTATATAGTTACTACCAGGAAATATATTTGGTCTAATGTGTTGTTTTCATGTTTTCGAAATAATTAAGTGTGGCGGTTTTCGGCCTCCGTATTTCTCAACTGGGAGAAAGAAAGACAACTCCGCTTGTGAACCTCTCATATGACAATTTAAAATCACGGTATTTATTAATCCTTGCTTAAAAAATTCTTTTATTTAAAAAAGTACATGGAATATAAAATATAAATATGGATAAATTCTTAACAATGAAGAATGGAAGCACCCATTGAATATTTTTTTTATAGGTAAGTGATTTTTGGAATTTATATATATTTTAAGTTAAAATTTATATATATATATATATATGGAATTTATATATATTTTAAGTAAGTTAAAATTCGTTGATTTTCTTGAAATCTTTTTTAAAGAAAACCAATTAAAAAAAAATATTACATTTTTCTATTAAACCTTTTATTATTTTAAAATTTGGTCTTTGCTCCTTTTATTGAAAAAAAATTAGGGTTTAAATTACATTTTTCAAGTAGTTATAAGCTTCGAAAGACTGAGTCTAATTATTTAAATTTTTATCACTCATTTTTAATGGTGACATCTGACAATGTACAAGGAAAATATATATTAGGCACGACTAATTTTCGACACTCATAAGAGAAAATACTAGTAAAAACGAGTAAAATGAAATTCACAATTTTTTACTCAATAATGAAGAAGAAGGATCTTTTTTTTTTTTTTTACATAGGCATCACCACATTATCAAGGCCAAGAGGCCACTCAAAGATAAGGGTTACAGAGTGTACAGTAGAAATTGGACAATATAGTAATCATTAGTAATGAAAATTTGGTAAATTTGATAACTTGTATGGAACGGCTCATCAAAAACTTATTTACGTTAGACTTGAAGACAACCATATTGTAGTCAGCCGGAAAGCAGGACACCAAAAGACAATTCCACAGGCGTGCAGTTCTAAGAAAGAAGCTTTGTTCATGGAATCTACGTTTAGGTTTAGGCACAGATAAAGAGTGGGGGGAATTATTGATAGTGTTTACAGCTAGACGAGTGTTTCTTGTGAAAGTTTGGCGAGGGGGGACCATAGATTGAAGCTCAGTCGAACACTTTCCATGAAAATAACAATACATCAGAGACAAACTCGCAACATCTCTTCTGTGGGATAGTGGTTGCAAGGAAGAGAAAAGGACATCTACGGGGCTACAAAGTCTATTTTGAACTCTATCAAGGCAGGACAAGTCCTTTCTAGCAGCTCCTGCCCAGATGTGACAACAGTATTCCATCCTTGGACGTACCTGGCTCTTATATAGATAGAGAATAGCATCAGCAGTGAGATATCTACTGGATCGATAGAAAGATCCCACCATTTTTCCAGCGGCCTTGGCAACAGATTTGATGTATGTGTTCCATTTAAGATCAGGAGTAACCAGAAGCTTGTCAAAACTTGAGGCCTCCTGAAGACGAGAGCCATTCATTTCAATTGATGCCAGATGTGGATCAGAATGTTGATGTAAAGAGAGAAGCTTGGTTTTAGATGCATTAAAAGTAACCAACCACTCCTTTGCCCATTGTACTACGTGCTCAAGATCAGAGGAGAGAGAATTGGAGAGAACTTGGTCGTTTACTGTCTTAGATGTGCTACCATAAATGGTAGTGTCGTCAGCATAAATGTCTACAAATGATGTAAGGATGTGATTTGGAAGATCATTAATGTAGATCAGGAAAAGAGTTGGGCCCAGGATGGACCCCTGAGGGACGCCGGCATTAATACTGTGAGCTTCTGATTTTTGCCCATCAACTACTACTCTTATGAACCTATCAGAAAGAAATGATTTAATAATTGAGAAGACATTTCCAGCTATACCATAGCTAGCGATCTTATGAAGTAAACCTTTATGCCATACCCTATCAAAGGCTTTAGATATGTCAAGAGCAATTGCCCTAGAAAGATTGCCACCGTCGAGAGATTTGCTAATCCTATGCGATATAACTGTAAGCACATCTGCTGTAGATCTAGCAGAACGGAAACCATATTGAGTGTCACTAAGAAGGTTATTTTTGTTGAGATGGTTGATCTAGATTTAAATTGCATATAAACATTTTACACTCTAAAAAACCGGCCAAATTTGATTTGAACATCACAAAATGACAAAACCTTAAAAAATAATTAAAATAACAATGGCAGCAAATTTTTCGTAAATACAAGAAAAACAACCAAATTAAACTTAAAAAATATAGAGGAAACAAATCAGAAAAAAATTATACCTTGTTAAAGTTTTGATTCAATCAATAGTTAAAGTGAAATATAACAGTAAAAAACTTGTGTCCGGCTTGAAATATGAAAAAGATATAGAAGTGTCTACATCCAGAAAACATCACATTTAAGCAGACAACACCTAAAACAATTTCCCGTTCCTATGGACGGCTCTAAGTGACAAAATTTCTTTGTTGATAACAATTTATTAATTTTCAATATCGTAATTTGTAGTTCGAAAAAAAAGTAATATTTTAATTAAAAAGTATTTTTAGAAGGTTAGTCGTACAGTCGTAGTGTGAAGATAGATAAATAAATATATGAATAATAAATAATTAACAGATAATTCAATATTTTTTTTATTTAATATATATATATTTTATATATTTTTTTAAATATATATTTTTTAAATGTATATTTATTCATTTATCTACCTGAATTTTGACTGTGGGTGGTATTTATTCCAAAGGTCCTTTCGAGTAATAACTCATCGTCAGTGGAGAAATGAATCCTCTCTCTAGGATGTTTATTGCAATAAACATCCTAGAGAGAGGATTCATTTCTCCACTGAATAAATACCACCCACAGTCAAAATTCAGGTAGATAAATGAATAAATATATATTTAAAAAATATATATTAAAAAAAAAAAAAATAATAAAAATTGAATTGTCTGTTAATTATTTATTATTCATTTATTTAATTATCTTCAAACTGTACATTCCTGCATTGTTCTAGCCTTCCAAAAATACTTTTTATTCTCTAACAATGCTTCAAGCAAACTACGCCATACTTCTTAATATTTTAATTATTTCTATTAAATTCCTCTTTATTCTAGGAAATATTTTTAAATTCCTAAAACTAAGAATTATTTAAATTTTAACAAAATCCTTAAATTAACTTCATCAGAAACTTATTTTCAATTCCAATTTTTTGTATGGAATTATAAACTAAAAGTAATTTTTTTTTAAAATTTAATATTAACATATTGTAAAATCAGCCATGAACAAAGAAATTTAACTCTGAACTCAAAATTTGTTTTAGTTATTTAGTTAAGAAATTAGTTTTGTTCTAATGGAGAAATAAGTATTTGGTACTTCTTGAGCGTTGAGTTCCATGATGAGCAACAGAAAAATTTAATGGGTAAATGTTTAATAATAGTCTGTATTTTTGAGAGGTGTTTTCATTTATTGAGATTGTCGGACTGACTTCCTCATCTTGGTTGTTATAGTCACAACGTTTCGGGCGTTTTGCCCTCCGGCCTTCGGCAGGTGTTTTGTATCGAACTGGGGAACCGTTTGTTAGGAGTCTTGAACCCAACCCTTTATTATTATTACGGGGGTACCGTGTTCGGGCCCCAGCTAGGCTCTGGGACATAGTTGCTGATTCTCTGTTTTGAATCTTACTTTTCACTGCCTTTGTTCAGGAATGAACTCAGCACCTTTGGGTAACTGTAAACTTTGATATGTCTAGGACCACTCGGCCATATGTCACTAGGACAAAACAGAGAATCAGCAACTATGTCCCAGAATCCGCACACGGTACCCCTGTAATAATAATAAAGGGTTGGGTTCAAGACTCCTAACAAATGGTTCCCCAGTTCGATACAAAACACCTGATGAAGGCCGGAGGGCAAAACGGCCGAAACGTTGTGACTATAACAACCAAGATGAGGAAGTCAGTCCGACAATCTCAATAAATGGTAAATGTTTACTTTAACTACAACAGAACATTGACCAATAAAATTTTGTTTCTTATAGGTTTGCGGGATCGCTGACAACGAATCTGATATTCAAACTCATCATTACCGTTTGCATGGTATTAACCCCCTGACCCCCCCCCCCCGCACTATTTTGTGCCAACTCATCGCCATCGTCTTACATGATGCGTTCGCGCATGGACACCGTGCCCCTCCACCGCCCTACCCACCAATGTAAACAATTTTTGTGAAAAATTAAACAGTTGTAGCGTCTACCCCGGAACTAAAATTTGACAGACTTTTGAATTGTCACCGTTTCCGGAGAGCTCTAAAAAAGAGGACAAAAAAAACGTGGCGCCAAATTCGAGTGCCCTCTCTTCCTCTTTCGCTTGCTGACCCTTGAGGGGTTAACATGCGCTACTGCTGTGTCGGTCACATTCTTCTTACCTTTCCACGACACTTTTCACTCAAAAGGCTATCCCAAAGAAAAATATTTAGTTTATCTTTTCTTTTCGACTTTACGCCAAAAAAGAGAACATTTACCCAGTCAGTAAGGATTTCTTTCTTTTCTACAGACACAAAAGAAACCACATGAGTGTGATACACAAAAGGGTAAATAAAATTACACTTCTTTTAACAAGCCAAGTCTGACTATTTATTTTCATTAATTTTTCTGAATATTTGTTTTTTATTAATGTTTATGAAAAATTATTTTTAAGAAGCTGTTCGTCGTTTTGCCCGGAGAGCAGCTCACTTCACTGGTGATCCCTTTTCGTCAGACTTTGGTAGAACACGCGAGGAGCTGGACATTCCCAATTCGGCAGTTTAAAGACTTTCAACCCAGGCCAGGGCGGCAAACCAACCATGGATAGTGATACCATATCGGCGACAACGGCAATACAGGCCGTTCTTAAAATTCCGCCTTTCTGGACACACGACCCGACGTTGTGGTTCGCCCACGTGGAAGCTCAGTTTTTCACTCAGCAAATTCACAGCGAATTAACTAAGCTGAACCACGTGGTGGCCGCACTCACGCACGAAGTGATGGCTGAAGTCCGCGACTTGATAATGGCACCCCCAGGATCTATTTCTTATGACACTTTTAAGTCGGAGTTAATCAGAAGAACAACCGACTCCCAACAAAAGCGTCTCCGGCAACTGGTGATCGAGAAGGAACTCGGCGACCAAAAACCATCCCAATTACTGAGACAGATGAAACAATTAATGGGCGAAAGCATTCTACAACCGAACATCCTCAAACAATTATTCGTTAGTAGGCTGCCGTCCAGTATTCAGATGATACTAGCGTCTTCCAAAGACACCACCTTGGTCGAGGAATTGGCAGAGTTGGCAGACAAAATCATGGAAGTAACGGTTTCAGTAGCCCCGGTGCACGCACAGGCACCAGAGGATTCCTTTCCCAAAACCTCAGGCACCTCTACATATATCCGCGAAGAACTGGAGAGACAAGCCCAACTAATCCAAAACCTGAGTGACCAGATTCGTGATATGGAGCTCAGACCAAGCAGATACCCGCGTCCGAGCGGACAGGACCGTTCTCGACCACAAAGTAACAGTCGAAATGGTGACAGGCTGTGTCGATTCCATGCACGTTACGGCAAAAAGGCTTTCCGATGCTGCAGGCCTTGCTCTTTCATGAAGAACGATAAGCAAGCGGGAAACGGCCAGGCCAGGTGGTAGGGGCGACCGATACCCCTGGCAGAAACCACATTAGTCGCACCCTTTACGTCACAGATAAGAACACTGGTACACGATTCCTCGTTGATACCGGTGCAGAAGTCAGCATAATCCCCAAGGAACTGTCGAAAGAGAAACGTACCCCGTCGACTTTCTGTCTACAAGCCGTAAATCACTCATCTATTCCGACTTTCGGAGAAAAGCCGTTAACATTAGACCTGGGATTCCGACGCACCTTCCAATGGATTTTTACTATCGCTGAGGTGCCCATTCCAATTTTAGGAGCGGATTTCTTGCATCATTTTGGCATACTTATGGACGTCAAATGCGGCAAATTAATCGACAATAGCACTGGACTTACCGTGCAAGGGAAGATTAATAGAAAGATGACGATAAGCCCGGTCATATTGAAGGATGCTACGGACCCATACACTGACCTCTTAAAAGGTTTCCCTAATGTAACTCGTCCTGTTTTTAGCAACGACAGGGTTACACACGATGTTACCCACCACATCCAGACCAGAGGACCTCCCTGTGAGCGCACGTCCGCGCAGACTCAAACCTGACCGCCTGAAAGTCGCCAAGCAAGAATTTCAGCACATGTTGGATTTGGGTATTATTCGACCCTCCGACAGTAATTGGTCATCGCCACTCCACATGGTGCCCAAAAAGTCAGCAGGCGACTGGCGCCCTTGCGGAGATTATCGAGCACTGAACAGTTGCACGACTCCAGATAATTACCCCATTCCTCACCTCCAGGATTTTTCAAACTCTCTCCATGGTAAATCGATATTCTCCAAAATCGATCTCGTCCGTGCGTACAATCAGATTCCTGTGGACCCTAAAGATATCCCCATTCGGACTCTTCGAATTTCTACGAATGCCCTTTGGACTGAGAAATGCTGGCCAGTCCTTCCAGCGATTTATAGACGCAGTCTTACGTGGATTACCATTCGTTTACGCATACATTGATGATCTACTCATAGCGAGTTCATCCGAAAGCGAACACGTGCAGCATCTACAGCAACTGTTCCACAGATTGTCGGAATACGGTGTTATCATCAACCCCAGCAAGTGTGAGTTTGGAGTCTCTTCGCTTTCCTTCCTGGGACATTTAATTGATTCAGAGGGTATCCGCCCTCTCCCGGAAAAAGTCCAATCCATTGTTGATTACCCGCCTCCCACTTCCCTTCGTAAACTCCTCGGGTTGATAAATTTTTACAGGCGTTTCGTTCCTCACTGTGCCGAAATCGCACAGCCCTTAACAGATGTAATCAGGAACAAAAAGAAAAGAAATGAGACAATCACTTTGAACGGAATGGAATTACACTCCTTCAACAAAGTAAAAGAAGCGTTAATGGCTGCCACTATGTTGTTCCCCACCCACACGCTCCCCTATCCCTGTCAGTAGACGCATCTGATGTGGGCATTGGAGGGGTATTACAGCAGTTTGTAGACAACACGTGGCAACCACTATCCTTTTTCTCCAGGCGACTTCAGAATGCTGAGACCAAATATAGTACCTTTGGCAGAGAACTTTTAGCCGCTTATTGTGCGGTCAAGCATTTTCGCTACATGCTAGAGGGATCCGACTTCACTCTTTTTACGGACCATAAACCACTATCGCACGCCTTGCTCGCCAAACCCAGCAAGCATTCACCCAGAGAAGCTCGTCTTTTAGACTACATTTCTCAGTTCACTTCAGACATCAAATACATCAAAGGCACTGAGAACGTTGTCGCCGACACATTATCGCACATGCACAGTGATGCCATTCAGCCTACTGATAGTATCGATCTTAAACAGATCGCCGTCGACCAAAGAAATGATGAGGAGTTGAATAACTTGCTACATTCTGAAAGCCTATCGTTCAAACAGGTTCCCATACCCTTTTCTAGCGAAGTGATTTGGTGTGATATCTCAACCGGACATGAGCACCCTTATGTTCCTCCCAAACATAGGCGAGCTGTTTTCTCTCAGCTGCACAGCCTATCGCATCCTGGCATCCGCTCTACATAGGAGTTGGTGGCGTCTCGTTTTATATGGACAGCCATCAATCGAGATATATGCGAATGGACCAGGAGTTTTTTTTTTTTTTTTTTTTTTTACAAAGGCATCACCGCATTATCAAGGCCCAGAGGCCACTCAAGGATAAGGGTTAAAGAGTGTACAGTGGAAATTGGTCAATATAGTAATCATTAGTAATGAAAATTTGGTAAATTTAATAACTTATATGGAACGGCTCATCAAGAACTTATTTACTTTAGACTTGAACACAACCATATTGTAGTCAGCCGGAAAGCAGGAAAACGGAAGACAATTCCACAGGCGTGCAGTTCTAAGAAAGAAGCTTTGTTCATGGAATCTACGTTTAGGTTTAGGCACAGATAAAGAGTGGGGGAAATTATTGATAGTGTTTACAGCTAGACGAGTGTTTCTTGTGAAAGTTTGGCGAGGGGGGACCATAGACTGAAGCTCAGTTGAACACTTTCCATGAAAATAACGATACATCAGAGACAAACTCGCAACATCTCTTTTATGAGATAGAGGTTGCAAGGAGGAGAAAAGGACATCTCCTACGAGGCTACGAAGTCTATTTTGAACTCTATCAAGGCAGGACAAGTCCTTTCTAGCAGCTCCTGCCCAGATGTGGCAACAGTATTCCATCCTTGGACGTACCTGGCTCTTATATAGGTAGAGAATAGCATCAGCAGTGAGATATCTACTGGATCGATAGAAAGATCCCACCATTTTTCCAGCGGCCTTGGCAACAGATTTGATATACGTGTTCCATTTAAGATCAGGAGTAATGGTCAAGCCCAGAAGCTTGTCAAAACTTGAGGCCTCCTGAAGACGAGAGCCATTCATTTCAATTGATGACAAATGTGAATTAGAATGTTGATGATGTAAAGAGAGAAGCTTGGTTTTAGATGCATTAAAAGTAACCAGCCACTCCTTTCCCCATTGTACTACGTGCTCAAGATCAGAGGAGAGAGAATTGGAGAGAACTTGGTCGTTTACTGTCTTAGATGTGCTACCATAAATGGTAGTGTCGTCAGCATAAATGTCTACAAATGATGTAAGGATATGATTTGGAAGATCATTAATGTAGATCAGGAAAAGAGTTGGGCCCAGGATGGATCCCTGAGGGACACCGGCATTAATACTGTGAGCTTCTGATTTTTGCCCCTCAACTACTACGCTTATGAACCTATCAGAAAGAAATGATTTAATAATTGAGAAGACTTTTCCAGCTATACCATAGCTAGTGATCTTATGAAGTAAACCTTTATGCCATACCCTATCAAAGGCTTTAGATATGTCAAGAGCAATTGCCCTAGAAAGATTGCCACTGTCGAGAGATTTGCTAATCCTATGCGATATAACTGTAAGGACATCTGCTGTAGATCTAGCAGAATGGAAACCATATTGAGTGTCACTAAGAAGGTTATTTTTGTTGAGATGTTTGATTACTTCTGTATTTAACACAGATTCTAGCAACTTACTCATGACGCACAGGAGACTTATTGGCCTGTACTGAGAGGGGGATGAGCGATCACCTGAATTCTTAAATACAGGGCATACTGATGAGATTTTCCAGGGAGATGGGAAACTATTCTCCTTAAGACAACGTTTAAACAGTTTTGTAAGTATGGGCGCTAATTCAGGTTGAAGTTTTTTGAGTACTATAATTGGAATACCATCAGGGCCAGTTGCTTTACTCGAATCAAGGTTTTTGATTAGCTTCGCAACATCACGTACAGATATACGTATATCACATAGCGTGTTTTCTGATACAGGAGGAAATATTGGGGATTGGCGGTCTTGGTCGCAAAGGGTAGAATTAGCTGCAAAGTTCTTGACAAAGAGTTTGGCTTTGTCTGATGCTGACGAGATTACCTCAGGTCCATTGATAATAGTTGGGATGGAGCACACGCTTCTATTCAGGATTCTGTTTGCTATTTGCCAAAACTGGTGGGAACCAAGCCGCTGTTCAGCTACTTTGGACTTAACAGATTGAGCATACAACTCTCTTGCGTTCCTTATTACTTTCTTACAATGGTTGCTGGCAGTCCTGAAAACGGCTTTAGTTTCCATACATCTATTACGTTTGAAGCAGTGGAAAAAGTGATTTCTGTGTGCAATGGCAGCAGCACATTCTGGAGAGAACCATGGCTGGCTGTTAGGTTTTTGCTGAAACTTTTTAGAGGGTATGAAATGGTCAATACCTACAATTAACCATTCAGTTAGGTCTAATACTATAGAGGACACATCCTTTTTAAACATGGAATGCAGAGGTAGATCAGATATAAATGTACGGAAGCTATCCCATCCTTGCCAAAAGTCTAAAATTCATAAGCACATTAAAAGCCCACTTTCGACCTTCTCAACACCTGAAGCCCACTTTCAGCACGTCCATATAGAGTTAGTGGGCCCACTCCCACCCTTCAGAGACTGTACACATCTGTTGACTTGCATTGACAGGTTTTCGAGATGGCCTGAAAAAGATACTTCTGCCAAAACTGTGGCCAAAGCCCTTATCACACACTGGATAGCTCGTTACGGGGTGCCTAACACCATTACAACCGACAGAGGTAGACAATTCGACTCTTACCTCTTTTCGGAACTGTTTCACCTACTCGGATGTAAACACATACGCACTACTTCATACCATCCGGCGGCAAACGGCATGATTGAGCGCTTTCACAGGCAATTGAAAGCGTCCTTGAAAGCATACTCCGACCCTAACAGATGGATGGAATACCTCCCCTTCATTCTCCTAGGTCCACCATCAAATTCGAGTGCCCTCTCTTCCTCTGACGCTTGAGGGGTTAACACGCGCTACTGCTGTGTCGGTCACATGTGTGCGACACGTGCTATGCCAGTTCTCATAATGAAACCAAAAAAACATTCTTCTTACCTTTCCACGCCACTTTTCACTCGAACGGCTATCCCAAAGAAAAAAAAGAGAACATTTACCCAGTCAGTAAGGATTTCTTTCTTTTCTACAGACACAAAAGAAACCACATGAGTGTGATACACAAAAGGGTAAATAAAATTACACTTCTTTTAACAAGCCAAGTCTGACTATTTTCATTAATTTTTCTGAATATTTGTTTTTTATTAATGTTTATGAAAAATTATTTTTAAGGAGCTGTTCGTCGTTTTGCCCGGCGAGCAGCTCACTTCACAGTTCTTCTGCTCGGTGTATGTTGGCGCGTTACAATATTTAACAGGTGCTTCTGCAGTTTAATTCACCGTTTTTCTTTACGAAAAAACGGTAAATTAAGCTGCAGAAGCACCTGTTAAATTGAACCCCCGCTCCAAAAAAAAAAAAAAAAAAAAAAAATACAAAAACGAAAAATAAAAATGTAGACAGACCGCTCGTGAAAACTGAATTTTTTTTTAGATCAATTAAAAAAGCATCAAAAACTACGTAACACAGAAAAATGAACATCATTTTGTTTTTGAAAACTTTCTTGTTATTTCAAATGTCTGCTAAAAAATTATTCCGCGATGTGACAAGTCACCTTTACGCGCGTCTATACGCGAACGCATCATGTAAGAATAGCATAAACGATGGCGGTGAGTGAGTGCTGGCACAAAATAGTGCGGGGGTTCAGAGGTTAATACCATGCAAACGGTAAATTTGCGACGGGTTTGAATATCAGATTCGTTGTCAGCGACCCCGAAAACCTATATAAAAAAAAAAAAATTTTATTGGTCGGTGTTCTGTTGTAGTTAAAGTAAACATTTACCCATTAAATTTTTCTGTTGGTCGTCATGGAACTCGACGCCCAAGGAGTACCAAGTATTTTTTTTTTTTTTTAAGATGCCAAGATGAATAAACTGGTCTACAATAGAAAAACTTATTTCAATTTGTTTTTTTTTTTTTTGGATAACCGAAACGTAAGATTTAAAACCAAACAATAATTTATTAACATAACGTGTGTTTTTTTAAATTTA
The DNA here is from genome assembly GCF_053919585.1 of Euprymna scolopes. Classification (NCBI taxonomy): domain Eukaryota; kingdom Metazoa; phylum Mollusca; class Cephalopoda; order Sepiida; family Sepiolidae; genus Euprymna; species Euprymna scolopes. Next base: position 32,627,801 of record NC_136515.1, read on the forward strand.
AAAAAAAAAAAAAAAAATTAAATTTTCAAATAAAAACATTTTAGAACGGTTATGTTATTTAAGTTAACAAAATTTGAAGAAATGGCTTCAGTCTCTCCACTTACTGATAAAAAAAAAAAAATGGCAATTAAAAACACAAAAGACTACTTGATTTTTGGAATATACTATCTTCATTCCGTGCTGCTGGTACACAATAAAAGTTTTTCTTCATCGCCAATCTAAATAAAAAACAAAATTTTAATTGAACATCTACGATGCTTTATTTTCATAAAAAAGTAAATTCATGCGTTTTCTTTTCTTTTTTTTTTTAGTATTTAGTATACGTGAGTTCGGGGAGGGGAAAATCGTCTGACGTAAGCGGTGTCGAGGCGTAAAATTACCTTCAATAAAGTGCCGAGTTAAACAACAAAAAACCCAAAAAACAAAAAAAAAAAACAAAAAAAAATAAAACAACCCCCCCCCAAAAAAAAACAACAACAAAAAAAAAAAACAACAAAAAAACAGTTCAAATAATTAGTATTTTTGATGCAAGTCCATAAATGGTCAACTAGTAATCTTTTTTAAACGTTTGCTGGAATTTTAAACGTTATTTTCGTTTTCAACATCCTCAAAAACTTATAAATGTCTTAATTTTCCAAGTTTTTATTCTAGTGTGGAAAGTCGATTGTCTGCCCCCTTGCCGATCTTACATTCCCAATTTTTGGAATATGACATTTTCATGCAGTGACAAGTACGTACATTATAAAGATTTTTTTTCAGATTTTTATAGTAAAAAAGATTACTAGTGGCCCATTTAGACTTGCACCGTATTTTTTTACCCCCTTATAAATTCCACAAATAATTAGAATTTTTGGTATACTGAATTTCTTAATTCAACAGTTCAAATAATTAGAATTAAAAAACAAAAAACTTCTGTCGTGACTGATGCGCCCTCGGGTTGTATTTTCTTTTCGTTACGACACTTTCATCTATCTCCACAATTATTCCGGAGCCCCCTAATTTTGTTGGGGTTGCTAATAATTTCTTGGAACAAATGTCCCGAATGTAGCCATACCACGTAATGGCCGTTTTGTCTGTTATTGTGCACATATTGGCACATTGTGTTGCAGGGGTCTTATATGCCCAAAATATAAGACTTGGATAAATGTCGTCAGTGGCAGCTGAACTCCTCCTAAAAAAACTCCCTTGTTTTATCGAAATGTGCCTTTCTTTATGTGAAGGGCACCTCCAAGAATAATTTTTGTTCTTTTTTACTTCTGTCATTTTTCTTTGACAAATGACGCACCACATAGGTTCTTCTTTTCATAAGATGTTATTTTCTCGTAAGAAAATTTTCGCCTCATTGTAACAACTCCAAAAATTTGCTCATGCTTGTCAAATCCATGCTGAAGGAATTTTAGGGTTAGGGTAATTTTAATTTTCTGCCCCGACACCGCATACGTCAGACGGCTTTTTCCCGAACTCGGGACCCTATCTGTACAGGTTAACCAACAATTTGTGATGATACCGAGCAAAAGGTTCGATTTTTAGGAAGAAAAGCTAGTATTAAAGATGGGGAGGGAGTGTCGGCGCTTTAACTGGAGTTATCTCTCCATGGCGTGTTTAACAAATTCCACAATTCAACGCGCTCTCAAAAGAACGTCTTTTATCCACTGTAAAAAAAAAAAAAAATAAAATAAAATAAAAACTACTCGATCAAATTAAATGAAATTTTTTTTTCGGAGATCTTCAGTTCAAAACGGATACGTACAATATAACCTTTTTTTCCGATATTTTCATTTTGTAATGTCTTGATTAAACTGTACAAGTACCAAAAATTTCAATATTTAAATATTTGTTGGAGGTGCTCACTGCTCAGTTTCTAGTAAATCCATCATCCAATTTAGTACTATTCGACGTTTTTAGTCCAAATTTTGCGAATTTAACCTTTTTTAAAACAGTTTAACCGCCCCTTTTCTTTAATCTTTTTTCGGAAGCGAAATTTAAAAAAGAAAAGGGGCGGTTAAACTATTTTAAAAAAGGTTAAATTCGCAAAATTTGGACTAAAAACGTCGAATAATACTAAATTGGATGATGGATTTACTAGAAACTGAGCAGAGCACTTGTACAGTTTAATCAAGACATTACAAAATGAAAATATCGGAACCACCTCCAACAAATAAAAACGTCGAGTGGATTCTAAATTGGGTTATCTGTTTACTAGAACGTTGGATTAGAAATTGAGCACTCGGCAACTCGGCACTCCTACAAATATTTAAATATTGACTTAATTTTTTTTCATAAGCTAGTGTTCGATAATAATCCGCTGGGGGGGGGGGGAAATAAATAAAATATAGAACGGGGTACCGCTCCCATACGTGTGCCAAAAAAAAAAAAAAAATGCTAACTTAAAAATGAATCGTCACTAATGAAGCGAGCGAGGGAACTGTCGATTTTTATCGAAAAACATTTACCTTGTACTTGTCGATATAAAGAAAAGATCACACATGATAAACCTCCTCTCCGCCTAAAGTCGTGCAATGTTCAATCATTTTGACAGAGAAATATTAAAAGAAGTTCAGTTGTAAAGGTCTATAGACTGAATGCATCGTAATTATAAATATTAATTCTGCACGCTACATCAAGATGAGGGAACAAAACAGCTGCCCACGTCAACACGACCGTTGATGTTTAGTTGATGCAGTTATATACTTGTTCGTTTTAATTTAATTTCATTTTTGGTATTTACGTATCATTAATATGTCTTGCTTCGTAGTTTTAATGAACAAGGGAGATTTTTTTCAATAAAAGTCTTACATAGCAGGAGGCACCATTTTGAATATATTATATTCGACAGGGGAGATAACTCTAGAAATATTTCGCTATTATTAATTCCCTTGATCAATGTTCAATATTAAAACTTTGTTCAGAGATTTGTTACGATTTTTTTTTTTTTTACATGGGAGTCAAAACTTATCAAGGCCAGGAAGCCACTCGAGGTTAAGGGTTTACCGTAGTCACTGAGACAACAACGTAATAATAGTTAGTGGTGGAAATGGGTAGAAATATATTATTTAGGGGGAGGGGGGCTCAACAAGAACTTGTTTACATTGGACTTGAAGATGGCCATATTTCCATAAATTTCCAGCTATAAAATGGACCAGCAGAACAGAGTTCCATAGGCGGGCAGTTCTAGGTTAGAAGCTTTGTTCATGCGTTTAAATTTAGGTACAGATGAAGTAATAACTAAAATATCGTAAAACTAGCATGGGTTCCCGGCGTTGCCCGGGTATTTGGAGGTGTATGTTCAGCAAAAAAAATAAATAAATAAAAATAAAAAGCGGCCAATTTTTTTCTAACTCTGACCCCTATTATGGCCCCTTAGAATTTATTGTTTTGGGCTCAAATCAAGTTATTAACTTAGATCCATGTCCAAGGAACCTATATCTAAAATTTCAAGTGTGTAGATTGAAAATTGTCGGAGGAGTTTGGTAGAGTTCTCAAAGGTCAAATCGTTGTACTTTGACCCCTTAATCGCAAAATTTCTGGCCAAAAACCGATCACAAAGATTTTCCTAAATCTCAGTACTCTGTATATGAAATTTCGAGCCTGTAAACTAAAGATTAACAGATTTATTCCGTAGGGAAATGTACAGACACAGACAGACACTTTCACTTTTATAGATATATAGATTATATTTTTTTAGCAAAACTAATATTTGCAAATTCTTTATTTTGGCGCACAATACACAAAAAATTTGGGATTCATGGTTATATTCATAGAACAAGTGCTAGTAACCACAGGAAAATTTGAAAGAAAAAAAAAAAAAAAAAAAAAAAAGCCGCTGTTTTTAAACCTCCCACGAAAGCAACTTAGACACAAGGTCGTTTTGAATGTGGGGGAAAACCAGCTCCCACCAAAAAGGGGTCACTCTGGCAGTATCCAAATAAATAGTAATTGTCTCAGTATGAAGACCTACATTGACCAAGGACCAATTACAGAACAGATACTACCTGGCTCCCAAGGCCAGGCGTTTGCGTTTTAATATTTTCACTTTAGACGACAAAGACAAACAAAACAGTTGAGACCACGGCATGGTGATAATTTTGTTTAACTCAATCAAAAAAAGATAGAGACGATGTCCGTTTGCGAATCCAAGATATTACGATCTGGGAAGTATGCGAAAACTTCTCGCGGAATCTAACTGACATGAGGAACCCAAACGCTTGCACCCATTTTGCCCTTTATATAATAGACTAGCGGGGGTACATGGCGTTGCCCGTATGTTTGGGGATTAAATCAAAACAATTCTGTGTAAATATTATATTAAAAAAACACAGGAAAATGTTATAACTTCTTAAAAAATGGAAAAAAATTAATAAATAAAATAACAAAAAAAGAACGTGATGAAAAAAAACAAGAAAAAAACAACAAAAAAAAACCGAATGTGATGCAAAATAAAGAATAATCGAACGATGTTAAAACTTAAAAAAAATGGAAAAACAAAACAGCGAACATGATGAAAACAAAGAACGAAAAAATGGCTTAACGGGGGAACTCGGGGTTGGCCGGGTGTTTAGAGGTGTGTGTGTGTGGGTGTGTGTGTGTGTGTGTGTGTGTGTGTGTGTTGGGGGGGGGTAAATCTAAACAAGAATAAACGAACGTAATAATCCTGTTCAATTATATATATATATATATATATATATATATTTATTTATATATATATATATATATATATATTTATATATATTTTATATATATATATATATATATATATATATAATATATATATTATATATATATATATATTTATATATATATATATTATATATATATATTATATATATATAATTTATATATATATATTTATATATATATATATATAATATTTTATATATATATATATATATATATTTATATATATATATTTATATATATATATATATATTTATATATATATATTTATATATATATATATATTTATATATATATATTTATATATATATATATTATATATATATTTATATATATATATATATATATATATATATATATATATATTAAGCAAATATTATTAAATACAACGGAGACATTTTGTCATAATCTTTTTTTATTTTAAATTTCATTTATGTCTTTCTTTGATTTTGTTTCAAAACCAAAAATTATTATTAAAGGATCCATACATGTTGCTGTTACGAGCGCTTTCGATTCGTCCACGAATCATCATCAGGTGTTAAAAATACAGGATTGCGAAAATGAGGATTAAAAATGAAAACTAACATATATATAGTCAGTGATGAGTTAAAATAAAAGTCGATTAACAACAAAAGTCGATTAAAAATTCGAGTGTTAAAACCAGCAAGTTCGTAGACACCATATACGAAGTCCGTCCAACACGGACTACGCAAGACATTTCAAAACGTTACTGCTTTTTTGAAATGCAATGTCATTTATATTAGGTTGAAGAGTTCTAATGTACGACGCTTCAAGAATCTTTAATTTTATATATTTATATACATATATATATATATATATTTATATACATATATATATATATATTTATATACATATATATATATTTATATACATATATATA
>NC_136515.1:32633475-32703475 GCF_053919585.1 Euprymna scolopes
ATTTTGTAACTTGGATTACTTGAAAAAGAAAACTGTTCGAATGATTGAAAACAAAATAACAATGTAAATATATTGATAAGAAAAAAACAAAAACAAACGAAGGAACCCGAGTTTAATTTTATGTCGTAATCATTCAACTCGTTAGCGGGTTTATTCAGCGATTAGGGATAACCATACGACATATCTAATTACCAAAGCGATTTTTTTTAAATTTTTTTTTTTTATTAAAACTAAACCTGTTTATGAACCAATTTTTTTAAAGCCAACACTTTAGTTATTTTGAGAGCGTGCAACTGCACCCGAAAGGTTGATTAGGAAACTCCAAATCCTTTTATGACTCGGAAAAAAAAGGGGCTTTTTATCGGCTTAAATGATAAACTAATGTTAAATATTAGTATTTGCCATCGATTCTGAAATAAAATGAAATCCTGACATTGTGATCATTTTTGCAGGTGTTATGTGCCAAATATTGAAATAAGAATGTTTAAATTCAATTATTGTAATTTAAGTCTTTAATTTTAAAGTCGATTTTATTTATAAAATATCTTTTTAGAAATCAATCTCAAAAACAATCTGAACAATAAATCTCTTTTGTTATGGCTAAGTTTTTGTCAAGGGTAGAAATTATAATAGACAAGTATTCATCCATGATGACATTTTACCGATTTCCTGGTTTACAGGTATTCTTGCTAAATTTCTTCGAAAGAATTGACATAAACAATACTTCAACTAAATACGTATATTTCATGCAATAATGACTTTTATTTCTTCTGACTTTTCCTAAACTAAACATAAAACATCGGTTAGGGTTAGTTTAACATTCTGTAAAAGTACCTTCCGTTTTTTTTTGTTTTTTTTTTTTTTGTACTTCTGCAGAGAAGGTAAAAAACCGATAAAAACTGGATATATTTTTCGTGTTTTTATTCAATTTAACATGTTTATTCAGCTCGAAAAGAATACAGTGTTTACCGATGTGTTGGAAAGTTCAAGATGGCGTCTCACACATTCTTTAACACCGTAAGTTTGAGAAAAGGTGTTATAAATAAAAAACTATACAAAATACTATTAAAAACCCGCCGAATATATGTCAACCTATGTCACGGTAACATATATTGAGCGAGTTTTTAACAGTATTTTAACCGGTTTTTTATTTATTACACCTTTTTCCAAACTTACCGTGTTAAAGAGAGAATCGGCCGCCATCTTGAATTTTCCAATACATCGGTAAACACTGTATGCTTTTCGAGCTGAATAAACATGTTAAATTGAATAAAAACACGAAAAATTTGCCTTTGATAACATTTATTTGTTATATATTTGTTTTTTGGCAACTTATTCGAATCTATGTGTACAGTAATACAAACCCGAAATGAATTTAAGACCACGAGTGAAATGAGAAAAAGAAGTCAGCGGGTTTGGTTGCCATAACAACGTGACGGTAGTGAACGTGTGTGTGTGCGTGTGTGCGCGTATTTCGTGTAGTTTAGTTTCGTATAATAGTTTCGTATTTTTTTAATTTGTAAATAACAAGTTATTAAAAAATTAAACCCTTCCAAGATGGACAATAAATAAAGCCATAATATTTTATGGTAAAAGTAAGAGCGTAGAAACGATTGTTTTTTAGGAGATGTGATTATTGGATTAACCAATCAGAAATCGTCTGTGGCACACACACATCTCTGTTTTTATAGATATATAGAAGATAGATATAGATATAGATATAGATAGATAGAAGATAGATTAAATGTTAAATAGATTTTGTAAATAGTACAGTTGAAATGATTAGAATATTTCCAATATGTAATAAGGTCGAGGTAATTAGTTAAAGAGATTTAATATAATGTGATATGCAAATGAGCATAAGTAATTCGATATGGGGGTGGTTTGTAGAATAGTATATAAAGAAATTAGGCAAAGATTCTTATGTCTCCTATAACAGAAACATCCTAAAATGGGTTCTAATGTTTCTCTACCAGGAGAGATCTACCCTCTTACCTCCTTTATATTTCGTTGATGGTGGAGAGCTGTACACACAGACAGAAACACACGAACCCTATTACTTTATAAAAATATAGATATGTATATATATATTATATATGTATATATATATATTATATGTATATATATATTATATGTATATATATATTATATGTATATATATATTATATGTATATATATATTATATGTATATATATATTATATGTATATATATATATTATATGTATATATTATATGTGTATATATATATTATATGTGTATATATATATTATATGTATATATATATTATATGTATATATATATATTATATGTATATATATATATATTATATGTATATATATATTATATATGTATATATATATTATATATGTATATATATATATTATATATGTATATATATATTATATATGTATATATATATTATATATGTATATATATATATTATATGTATATATATATATTATATGTATATATATATTATATGTATATATATATTATATATGTATATATATATTATATATGTATATATATATTATATATGTATATATATATTATATATGTATATATATATATTATATATGTATATATTATATATGTATATATATATTATATATGTATATATATATTATATATGTATATATATATATTATATATGTATATATATATATTATATATGTATATATATATATTATATATGTATATATATATATTATATATGTATATATATATATTATATATGTATATGTATTATATATGTATATATATTATATATGTATATGTATTATATATGTATATATATATATTATATATGTATATATATATATTATATATGTATATATATATATTATATATGTATATATATATATTATATATGTATATATATATATTATATATGTATATATATATATTATATATGTATATATATATATTATATATGTATATATATATTATATATGTATATATATATATTATATATGTATACATATATATTATATATGTATACATATATATTATATATGTATACATATATATTATATATGTATGTATATATATATGTATGTATATATATATGTATGTATATATATATGTATGTATGTATATATGTATGTATGTATATATGTATGTATGTATATATGTATGTATATATATATATATGTATGTATATATATATGTATGTATATATATATATATGTATATATATATATATGTATATATATATATATGTATATATATATATATATGTATATATATATATATGTATATATATATATATGTATATATATATATATGTATGTATATATATATGTATGTATATATATATCATATATGTATGTATATATATATGTATATATATTATATATGTATGTAAATATATATTATATATGTATGTATGTATGTAGGAAAGAAAATATTTTACCACTTCCATTGATCTTAACCGGTTTTGGCCGTGACTTCTCAGCAGAAAAAGTATAGAAATCTTAGATTATCGAGGAATTTGAGAAATAATAAGCCTATAACACACCTCAGATATTGTTCTGCCGTTTGTGCATATTATATTTGCATGAAATATCTTGATTTTTAATCCTATTAAGGTCAAAATCCGACGAGAAAAATTAGTTCATTTTATTTATATAGAGATAATGTAATAGAATTATATATATATATGATGTAATAGAATTATATATATATGATGTAATAAAATTATATATATATGATGTAATAGAAGTATATATATGATGTAATAGAAGTATATATATAATGCAATAGAATTATATATATATAATGTAAAAGAATTATAGATATATAATGTAATAGGATTATATATATAATGTAATAGAATTATATATATAATGTAATAGAATTATATATATAATGTAATAGAATTATATATATAATGTAATAGAATTATATATATAATGTAATAGAATTATATATATAATGTAATAGAATTATATATATAATGTAATAGAATTATATATATATAATGTAATAGAATTATATATATATAATGTAATAGAATTATATATATATAATGTAATAGAATTATATATATATAATGTAATAGAATTATATATATATATAATGCAATAGAATTATATATATATAATGCAATAGAATTATATATATATATAATGCAATAGAATTATATATATATAATGCAATAGAATTATATATATATAATGCAATAGAATTATATATATATAATGTAATAGAATTATATATATATAATGTAATAGAATTATATATATAATGTAATAGAATTATATATATAATGTAATAGAATTATATATATAATGTAATAGAATTATATATATATAATGTAATAGAATTATATATATATATAATGTAATAGAATTATATATATATAATGTAATAGAATTATATATATAATGTAATAGAATTATATATATAATGTAATAGAATTATATATATAATGTAATAAAATTATATATATATATAATGTAATAAAATTATATATATATATAATGTAATAGAATTATATATATATAATGCAATAGAATTATATATATATAATGCAATAGAATTATATATATATATAATGTAATAGAATTATATATATATAATGTAATAGAATTATATATAGATATAATGTAATAGAATTATATATAGATATAATGTAATAGAATTATATATAGATATAATGTAATAGAATTATATATAGATATAATGTAATAGAATTGTATATATATAATGTAATAGAATTGTATATATATAATGTAATAGAATTGTATATATATAATGTAATAGAATTGTATATATATAATGTAATAGAATTGTATATATATATAATGTAATAGAATTATATATATATATATATAATGTTATAGAATTATATATATATATATATAATGTGATAGAATTATATATATATAATGTTATAGAATTATATATATAATACGATAGAATTATATATATATATAATGTAATAGAATTATATATATATAATGTAAGAGAATTATATATATAATGTAATAGAATTATATATATAATGTAATAGAATTATATATATAATGTAATAGAATTATATATATAATGTAATAGAATTATATATATAATGTAATAGAATTATATATATATAATGTAATAGAATTATATATATATAATGTAATAGAATTATATATATATAATGTAATAGCATTATATATATATACTGTAATAGAATTATATATATAATGTAATAGAATTATATATATAATGTGATAGAATTATATATATATAATGTGATAGAATTATATATATATATATAATGTGATAGTATTATATACACTTGTGCCCGATATTATTCATACCCCTCGGATCTTTGAGATTTCTATAAGAATATTGCTCAAACCAGAAGGTAGACAATATTAAAGGGATTTCAAACAATAAATCAAGCATAAGCATTTAATTTAAACTCAACAAATAAATAAATTATGCAAGTTTGAAACATTATACAAAGAAAAACAATAATGGCACTAGTTCAAAATTATTCATACCTCTCTTACTAATAGTCAATAGCATGCCCTTTATTCTTAATAACTGCCTGTAACCGTTTGGGATATTTATCAACAAGGTTTTTACAAGCATCAACACTGATTTTTGACCATTCTTCAATGCAGTAGTTCTTCAAATCCCTCAAATTTCTAGGTTTCCGCTTTTTAACCTCAGTTTTCAATATGTGCCAGAGGTTTTCGATAGGGTTCAGGTCGGGACTCTGGCTAGGCCATTTCAAAACATTAATTTGATTATCCTCAAACCATTTCTTGACTATTTTGGCAGTATGTTTTGGATCATTATCCTGTTGAAGGACCCAGTTTGGTCCTAAATGGAGATTCTCCGCATCCTGTCTAATGTTTTTCTGGAGTATCTCCAAATATTGCTCCTTCTTCATGGTTCCATCTATCTTGACCAAACTACCTGGACCACTAGCCGAAAAGGAGCCCCAAAACATTAGGCTACCACCACCATGTTTCATCGTGGGTATGGTGTTCTTTGGGTTGTAAGCTTCTCCTTTCTTCCTCCAAACGTAAGAAGCATCCATATGGCCAAACAATTCAATTTTTGTTTCGTCAGTCCACAAAATACTTGAGAAAACGGACTCTGAAGAATGGGTCCTAGCAAACTTTAGACGTGCTGCAAGGTGTTTTCCGGTGTACAATGGAGTCCTTCTTGGTCTTCTTCCTTTCAGACCATTTTCATGCAGAGTCCTTTGCAATGTTTGCCTTGATATTTTTATGCCAGAAGACTCCAGATTTTCTAAAATGTCCTTAGCAGTGGTGGTTGGATTTGCATTAACACTTCTTACAATATTCCTGGTGGCTCTAGCAGACAGTTTCCTTTTCCTTCCTCTACCAATCAAGTTGTTTGTTGTGTGGTGGCTCTGGAATTTTTTGATGATGCTCTGTACTGTTGCTGTAGGGACCTCAAATTTCTTGAAAATTGACTTGTAACCTAAACCATCCTTATGTGAATTCACAATTCTATTTATTTTAGTCCTAAGATCATTACTAAGCTCTTTTTTCTTCCCCATTCTAATAATTTTTATTCTTTTATTGGTTTTCAGTTGATATCATTTTAATTTCTGAAAAATGCAAAAAACGAAATGAAATTAATCAAAGGTTGTATAAAAGCATTCAAAATAAGAATCAAACAGAAAACAAACAGTCAGAAACTCGATTAATACTGAAAAAATAAGGGGGTATGATTATTTTTGAACATTGCAGATTTTATAAATAGCTGTATATTTCTTTTATTACAAGTATCCCGAGATTTTAAAATGACGAAAATGATCAGAAGAGGTTTATTAAGAATATGTATCAATATGGACGTAAACAATAAATTCTTACAAAAGTTACACCTAATAAACTCAATTTTCAAGGGGGGTATGAATAATATCGGGCACAACTGTATATAATACGATAGAATTATATATATATATATATATAATGTGATAGAATTATATATATAATGTGATAGAATTATATATATATATAATGTGATAGAATTATATATATATATAATGTGATAGAATTATATATATATATAATGTGATAGAATTATATATATATAATGTGATAGAATTATATATATAATACGATAAAATTATATATATATATATAATGTGATAGAATTATATATATATAATGTGATAGAATTATATATATATATAATGTGATAGAATTATATATATATAATGTGATAGAATTATATATATAATACGATAAAATTATATATATATATATAATGTGATAGAATTATATATATATAATGTGATAGAATTATATATATATATAATGTGATAGAATTATATATATATAATGTGATAGAATTATATATATAATACGATAAAATTATATATATATATATAATGTGATAGAATTATATATATATATAATGTGATAGAATTATATATATATAATGTAATAGAATTATATATATAATGTAATAGAATTATATATATATATAATGTAATAGAATTATATATATATAATGTAATAGAATTATATATATATAATGTAATAGAATTATATATATATATATAATGTAATAGAATTATATATATATAATGTGATGGAATTATATATATATAATGTAATAGAATTATATACAGTGATGATCATATTTATTGGCACGGTAAAATAAAAGTTAAATTTTGTCTAATAAATTCTAAAAAAGGGATTAAATTAAAGAAAATAACAAAGTATATTATGTATTTTTAACTGGCCTTTCCGATGCAGCAATCGGATTTTAGAAAAAATGAATAACAAAGGAACAACAAACATAATTGCAAAAAACCCTTGTTCAAAATTATTGGCACGATTTATTTAATAATCAATTGTATAGCCTTTGGCCTTGATTACCTTCCTCAGTCGCTTTTCATAGTTTACAACCAAGTTGTTGCACTCTTCAGTAGTAATTTTAGCCCACTCTTCCTGAAAATAATCCTCCAATTGAATAAGATTCTTAGGCTTCCTTTGCATTACCCTCAATTTTAATGTTCTCCATAAATTTTCAATTGGATTAAGGTCTGGGCTTTGTGATGGCCACTCCAAAACATTAATATGATTGTCCTCAAGCCATTTCTTAGTCAGTTTAGCCGAATGCTTTGGGTCATTATCTTGCATGAACCACCAACGACGACCAAGTGAGAGCTCTTTAGCAGAGTCTTTCAGGTTTTCATCCAATATTTTAACATAATCTTCCTTTTTTATGCTACCTGTGACCTTAACAAGTCGCCCTGGTCCAGAGGCAGCAAAGGATCCCCAAAACATCAAACTGCCTCCACCATGCTTCACTGTGGGTATGGTGTTCTTAGGCAGGAAAGCTTCGCCAGATTTTCTGTAAATATAAGACACTTTATTATGGCCAAATAACTCTATTTTCGTTTCGTCAGTCCATAGAACACATTTCCAGAATGCAACATCTTTATCAATATGACGTTTTGCAAAGGCTAGCCTTGCTTTCAGGTGCATAGGCTTCAATAAGGGAGTCTTTCTCGGACGACATGCTTTTAAACCAGCTCTCTTCAAAACTCTACCAACTGTATGTCGAGATACATTCACTCCAGAGGTGCTCTGTTCATCAACAATCTCCCCAACAGAGATCCTTGGGTTTTGTTTTACTTGTCGAACAATTTTCCGTTCATCTCTTGGGGAAAGAATCCTTTTTCTCCCTCTACCCTCTAAACTCATAATGTGGCCTTGCGATTTGAACTTGTTTATTATGGCTCTAACAGTGGATTTGGGAAGGTTTAGCTTCTTTGAAATCTTATCATAGCCCTCCCCATTGGTATGGCATGCTACAACAAGCTTCCTGACGTCTTCGCTGTGTTCCTTAGTTTTAAGCATGGCGATTGAAAATTATAATTTAGTCACTTATAATAGTTTAAATAAATCGCTATCTAAAAATTATCTGAAAAAAATTATTCACTGAATTAGCGTTAAACAAGCATAATATGGCTATAAAAAAGTTCAGAAAGCACGTAAACCGGAAATTGATTGATATTATACTGATACTAAAAGAAAAACAAAGCCGTGCCAATAATTTTGAACAAGGGTTTTTTGCAATTATGTTTGTTGTTCCTTTGTTATTTATTTTTTCTAAAATCCGATTGCTGCATCGGCAAGGCCAGTTAAAAATACATAATATACTTTGTTATTTTCTTTAATTTAATCCCTTTTTTAGAATTTATTAGACAAAATTTAACTTTTATTTTACCGTGCCAATAAATATGATCATCACTGTATATATAATGTGATAGAATTATATATATAATACGATAGAATTATATATATATAATACGATAGAATTATATATATATATAATACGATAGAATTATATATATATAATATGATAGAATTATATATATATATAATACGATAGAATTATATATATATATATATATAATACGATAGAATTATATATATAATACGATAGAATTATATATATATAATGTGATAGAATTATATATATATAATGTGATAGAATTATATATATAATGTGATAGAATTATATATATATATATAATGTGATAGAATTATATATATATAATGTAATAGAATTATGTATATATAATGTAATAGAATTATGTATATATAATGTAATAGAATTATATATATATAATGTAATAGAATTATATATATATATTGTAATAGAATTATATATATTGTGATAGAATTATATATATATAATGTGATAGAATTATATATATATAATGTGATAGAATTATATATATAATGTGATAGAATTATATATATAATGTGATAGAATTATATATATAATGTGATAGAATTATATATATATGTGATAGAATTATATATATATATATATATATATATGTGATAGAATTATATATATATATAATGTGATAGAATTATATATATAATACGATAGAATTATATATATAATACGATAGAATTATATATATAATACGATAGAATTACATATATATATAATACGATAGAATTACATATATATATAATACGATAGAATTACATATATATATAATACGATAGAATTACATATATATATAATACGATAGAATTATATATATATAATGTGATAGAATTATATATATATGTGATAGAATTATATGTATATATAATGTGATAGAATTATATATATATAATGTGATAGAATTATATATATATATAATGTGATAGAATTATATATATAATACAATAGAATTACATATATATATAATACGATAGAATTATATATATATAATGTGATAGAATTATATATATATATAATATGATAGAATTATATATATATAATGTGATAGAATTATATATATAATACAATAGAATTACATATATATATAATACGATAGAATTATATATATATAATACGATAGAATTATATATATATAATGTGATAGAATTATATATATATATATAATGTGATAGAATTATATATATATATAATGTGATAGAATTATATATATATATAATGTGATAGAATTATATATATATATATAATGTGATAGAATTATATATATATAATGTGATAGAATTATATATATAATGTGATAGAATTATATATATATAATACGATAGAATTATATATATATAATACGATAGAATTATATATATATATATAATACGATAGAATTATATATATATATAATAGAATTATATATATATATAATAGAATTATATATATAATGTAATATGCTTATATATATATACATATAATGTAAATGAATTATATATATAACTATACAGATATATATATAATATATATTATACCGCCTAGAATCAGGTCACACTACTACAACCAAATTGATGTCCATATGCCGACAACTGTTCCAAACATATGGTGCCCCAGAAGAACTCAGCACCGATGGCGGCCCACCTTTCACTTCCAGCATGTTTCAAGAATTTCTGAAAACATGGTGTGTTAGGCAAAGATTATCTTCTGTTGCGTATCCCCAATCCAATGGCAGGGCAGAGCTCGCAGTAAAAACTGCAAAGAGGATTGTGAAAGGAAACACAGGCCCCCAGGGTTCCTTGGACAACGACAGTGTTGCCCGGGCCATCTTGCAGTATCGGAATACCCCAATCCAAAGCATTGGCCTATCACCGGCTCAATTATTACTTCCCCGTCGACTACGCACTTCACAGCCAATCCTCTACAAGCCTCATCCTGAATGGGTGTCAGCGGCGCAACATCGCGAGGAAATGCTCCACCATCGCAATGCAAAAATAGTAGAAAGATACAATAAATATACCCACAACCTTCCACCGTTACAAGCTGGTGACACCGTAGCCATCCAAAATCCAGTCAATCGCAGATGGAACACAACGGGCAAAATCATCAGGTCCCTACCAGATCGACAATACCGAATCAGGGTTAACGGATCCGGAAGGATCACACTTAGGAACCATCGTTTCCTCAGAAAATGCGAACTCAAGCCTGCACCAACCCCAATACTAAGTTCAACACTAGGACCAACAATTCCCTCAAGCGATACTACATTCTTGCATCTCCCACTGTCTCCCTGTAAAAGCAAATACACAGCAACCAAACCCCAACAACAAACCACACATATATCCCCACGCTTTCGATCAAGGATTCCCCGAGCTCTTTCTAGGTTACTACCACACAACAAACTAGGCCTAAAAGTATAGTCAAAATGTAAACAGTTAACCGACATTAATCAAAGACGCTTACTTTTTTTTTTTTTTTACATAAAGAGTTTGGTTGAGACAAACACTTTTGGAATAGTAACTGACAATGATATAAACAGATTCACACGTACATACATACATACATATATATATATATATATACATACATATATATACATACGTATATATATATATACATATATACACATATATACATATATATATATATATATATATACATACATTTATCTACATATAAGTATAAGTATAAAATTAGCCAACCAGTTAGCCTATCTGCGCAGGCAAGGTATGTGTGATCTCCAATATAAAAAATATCCATGACGATTTGCAGGAATGGCCACTCTGGGGATCGTGTTAGAATGATAGGCTCCCTTGGTTGACTAGGTGCGATGGTTGAGCATACCATGCAATTCACCCTAACACTGCAGATTGATGCATTCATCCCTGGCCAGTACACCGATTCGTTGGCACGTGCTTTCATGCCGACTACTCCTTGGTGTGCAGAATGCAGGCAGTGTAGGACTTTTTTTCGTTGTGTTTTGGGGATGACGATCCTTCGATCCAACAATATTAGACCATTGTCAGTGCTAAGGCGGTGCCTCACCTCCCAATACTCACGAACTTCGGGCGCAGTGAGATTACGTGTTTTTGGGAAGCCTTGCTGTATTGTGTCTATTAATTTGTTATATTGTTGATCGCCACGACCTGCTGAACGAATTAGGTCTGGTGATATCATGGCTATATTACTGCTGTCTGCAAATGTTGCTATTAAGGCTGTTGACTCTGTTATGTTGCTTATGTTGTTCGACTCCAGTATATCCATTTGAGAGGGTTTTGTTGGAAATACATTGAGGAGGGCTTGCACCATCGCCACTGGGTGGCGGGAGACTGCATCAGGGCCTCTGTGCCACTTCCCGGGGCAATGCTGTATGGTAAATCTATATCTCAGGGTCTTTTCCTTTAGTCTAAATCTTGCTCAGATCACGATCGCCAAATATCCCCTTCAGAGGTTCATGGTCTGTGACCACTATGATGTTAGCATATTGGAGCAGGAAATCGAAGGTATGATAAAAGGCTCCCTCAATGCTAGAGTCATATAGCAGGGTATCGTCTACTATCTTCACCTTGCGTGGGATATCTTTTATTATCTCATCGTATCTGCGAGTGTAAGCATCCCCAGATGCGACATATCCTTGAGGCATCCTAAGATACATGTATCTTCCCCACTCAGTTATGAAGGTGGTTAATGGTTGAGATTCTTTGTCTAAGAGAATCGAGTGGTATCCATCAACAGCGTCTAGGACTGTTTTCTTTGTTCTAGGTGGCACTTGCAGTGCCAACTGGAATGGCGACCCAGTATGGTGGGTTTCTCGCTTGCATTGAGAGTTAAGGTGTTGGTAATCTATTGTTCTCCATGGATTACCATTCTTTTTGGCAGTTATTACCATAGTACTGCACCAATCAGTAGGCATACCCACGGGTACTGGAGCTATGATACCTTTTTCTACATCCTTCCAAAGGGCTTGTCTTACTGGTTCCTTGAAGTGGAAGGGTACAGGAATTGGGTTATGCCTGGCTTTAGGGATTGCTCCCTCTTTGAGGTGAATTTGGGCAGCTGGGTCGGACATGGCTGGAAATATCCCATCTTTGTTGAATGTCGTTTTGGCAAACTTTTCTAGGAGCCAGCTCTTAAGTTTGCCTATGTTATCTTCTGTTGTGGGAAAAGGGATGTTTTTTGGGGCGATTTGGCAATTGATCTACACACTTTTTAGACTCGGTGTCTACCTCTTCATGTTAGTCTGCTAAAGGGTTTGGAAAATGTTTGTGCAATATTCCCACATCGATGCAGGCTGCTCTGCTGAGATAAAGCCGTTGTATGCCCTTGCATATGTAGAGGGCTTGTTTAGTTGTTTTCCCTCTGACCACAAACTCAACTGGTAGCCAACCCGGACACATGAGTGTGAAACCTCCAACTGTTCGTATGATCTTTCTTGATTGGACAAGACTAATCTCTGTGAGACCCATTTTGATTAAATGCTTTGGTCCCCCAAGACAAATGGCGGCACCACTGTCGGGAAAAACCTTTAGCGTTGTACTAAGACTCCTAGGGATATTGACAGCTTGTCTGGGATCTGGTTTTGGTGAGAATGGAATTACTGATGCATTTATTTCAGTTAACAGATCACCTTTTGTAGTCATAATGGTGCCCCTCATTTGATCGAATGTGATATGGGCCATGAGTGTATTCATGGGAGCTTCTTGGTCTTCAAAACTTTTTATCACTGCCGGGCGATATTTCTTTGTCCGGCACACTGCTGAGAAATGGTTAAGTTTCCCACAAGTGTTGCACATTTGATTCCATGCCGGACATGTTAAATGGCGGGCACTTGTCCTTGGAGTACCGTGTTGGTGACTACCGCAACCTATGCAGGTTTGACGAGGTTCTTTATCAGCAATGTTATCGTTGTGAGTAGCAGTAGAGCTAGTGCGAATATTGCCTCTGCTAGTCCGTACAGCACTGTTTTTTTTTTTCCTGCGATATATTGATATCCGGACTGTAGCTATGTCTGAGGTATCAGTCGTTGCGTTTTGGTCCCGTAGTGCAGACTCAAATGCCTCAGCATGACAAATATTTTGGTTGAGAGTTCTTAGCAACCCGGCTTTTGCCAGTAGATCGGTCTGAAGCGTATCATTCGATATCCCTTTGATAAATTGGTCCTTGATGTAAATGTCAGACAGGTCATGATCGCAGTTGGGGCATGAGAAATTACAGTCCTATGGCCGTGGACCTAAGACGAACAAGGTATTGTTGGATAGGTTCATCTTCATGCTGTGATATAGATGCAAATGTCATCCGATGGACCATGGGATTTGATTTTTGAGTTACCAATGCTTCTGTCATCTCTAGCAGCTTGTCTGGGTTGGTGGTGAAGAACTTAGGGTACGTATTTATGATTGCGTTTTGGACGGCTTCATCAGCGCAACTGTATAACTGGGTATTGGCCTGAGAAGTTGGCATGTCCGTTATTCTGGTGAATACTTCCCAGTCAATCCGAAATTTTCTAAATTGTTGAGGGGTCATTTCGAGATGAAGTTGGGGAGGCCTGGCAGCTGGTGCCTTAGCATAGGTGGTCTGGGTAGCGGGCTCCTTGGCTTGTCGAAGGATAGACAGAGCTTCTCCCATTGTTGTGATTCCCAATTCTCTTAGCATGGCTCGATCCATTACTTGAAGGTTTTCTTTCCTCAGTTTTTCCTTCACAAAAGTTGCAGCGTAGCTCTTGGCGGAATCGGCAGCAATGCCTGCTTTGAGGAAATAGTCTTCCCAATCTTCTGTCTCGAATCCTGTTCGTAGCGCCATATTGGATTGTGTAGTGGACTTTCGGTCAGCGTTCAAGTTGTGGATAACTTGACAAAGACTAAAATTACCTCTCCTGAAAGAGGAGAACTATTTATGGCACAATGGGAGATTCCATTGTGCACACATGGGCCAGTCTATTCTTTGGATTGTGATTGGCTGAATCACCTGATTGGATATGCTTGTACATAAATGCAAGCCCTCAGTCCAGCTCAATCCGGTGTCTGTCTTGTGCATAAGCTGGATTCTTGGTAAGTGTTGCTGCTATTATTATTATTATTATTATTATTGTTGTTGTGTGTTATTGACTACTACAGTTCTTTTGATTATTCTACAAGAGAGGGGCATTTTTCTGTGTGTTTCTTGGCTAAAAAGTTTTTTGTTTAATTTCTTTTGCATGGTAATAACCCCTGAACTCTGGGACTATTTTCCATTTCACAGCCGTAGCCTTCGTTTATGCTCACGCGTTGCATAAACGAAAGCTGTTAGCCAATAAACATGG
The DNA here is from genome assembly GCF_053919585.1 of Euprymna scolopes. Taxonomy (NCBI): domain Eukaryota; kingdom Metazoa; phylum Mollusca; class Cephalopoda; order Sepiida; family Sepiolidae; genus Euprymna; species Euprymna scolopes. Next base: position 32,648,984 of record NC_136515.1, read on the forward strand.
GAAAAAAATCTCCCCCTCTCTCAGGTGGCTAGAAAGTGGGTACTTATTTTAAGTTAAATTTACATGGAAAAGTGATCGCTTCATATCATAAAAACTATTTTTTTGCGACGGAAACGGTTTGCAGATTCGTTTTTAGCACCCCGAAATCTAGAAAAAAATTTTTTGTTATATACAAATGTGAGACACACGGCCCTTTATGGAAAATTTTATCAAAAATCTGGGAGAAAATAGTTTTCAATAAAAACAGCAAATGAATTCGATAGAAAAAAATGGATGCTATTTTTAAGAATTTTTCTGTGTGTTTCTTGGCTAAAAAGATTTTTGTTTAATTTCTTTTGCATTTTGCAATTTAACCAGGTAATTTTAAAGGATTTTCCAAGGGTAGAAAGAAAGTCCCCCCACCTCAAAGATCGTGGCCACAAAGTGGGTGATCATTTTACATTAAATTATAATGGAAAAGTGATCCTCCACTTTTTAAACTAACATTTTTCATATCTTGGAAACTACTCGTTTGCCTTAATTATAAACGTTATTTTCGTTTTCAGCGACCCCAAAATCCTAGAAGAGTGGTAATTTTAAAGGAATTTTCGAGGGTGGAGTAATTCTTCATATTTACCTTTTTTTTTTTTTTTTTTTTTCCAATAACATAAGAAATTAAGAATTAGACAAATTTATTTTAGGTAGGCTTCGCAAGGAAAGCTTTTAAAAATAAAAAAATTAAGATAAACAAATGATGCTAGTGCACTTACCGATCCGCGCTATTTTTTAAATCGTATTTCCAAGTTTAATTAAAGTTTTATGATGTTTTTTATTCAATTGTAAAGTTAAAGTACAAATATATATATATATATATATATATATATATATATATATATTTATTTAATTTAAAAAATAGGGATTTTTTTTTTTCCCATCTATTAATTAGATAGTTAAATGTTGTAATTTGAAAGTCATCTACGTGTGGTGCATGTGAAAGGCTAATTTCTACCGGAAATTAAATGGCGACAGTCTCGCAGTTATGAAAAATATTTTTTATTTTATTTAATATATTTTTATAATCTGCGATCTTAATGATCTTAATTTATTTTGATAACATGCAAACATTGACTTTACAGAAAAATTTTCTGAAAATTTCAATTAAATTGGTAATGTAGAAATATGGTTCTATCGACTTTGAACGAACCAAGAATTACATTTTTATATATATATATATATATATATATAGATATAAATACTTTGAACATAGTGAATGAAGTTGTTCAGTTCTAAGAAAGCCATCTTCCTACTTTTTTAGGTGGTGAGAGCGATTCTAAGAAGGCCATCTATCTACTTTTGTGGGTGCTGAAAGCGGTTCTTAGAAGGGCATCTTCCTACTTTTGTTGGTGGTGAGAGCGATATCCTTGTCAGTTTTCTATCATTAGAAGAGAGGGTTAATATCTCAATTATCTCAGGGGCCCCTTCCATAGAATGCTGACAGTGTATTCCTACTGATTATGAGATCACCAAAGTTGGCCGTTCCTGGGTTCCAGTTGTTCACTTAGTACCTGCTCATAAAATTGCTGCTACCCTGATGAAGATCCTAAATGTCGAAGGGTTCAGGTCTATCAAATTATCATTCTCCCACATATAAAATCAAGAGAATATTCATCTAGCGTTGTTCATCAAATTGTACGTTATTTGACGGTTATATATTTTGTACAAAAACAATTATTGTGAATAAAATTTAAAATGTTGTGTTTGGGTAGAAAACTTCTAAATGTACTTTCTACTTCAAATGTTTTTGGACTAGCTCTATTATCAAGTTCTGGACGATTTTAGTTTTGGCAGCATCAACCCTAAGTCTGGAGTCTGTCTCTTAATGACATGGGTTTGATGGATGAGTAAAATGGTCTTTGAAGCTTTACGGTTTAGATTTTTCATATTGATAATAGACAGCGTGCTTCCACCTCTATTCCAATAAAATTTAATTAGCAATTCTCAAATTATTTTATCATCTTAAGTTTTTGGTGATATTTACAAATTTCAAACTAATTTTTTTAACAGATTTCTATCCTGCCCTTTTTATTCTTTGTTTATTTTCTATTTCTTACTTGACTGGTGAAGTTCTCTCCCTTTACCAGACTTACCGTCACATGAACAAATGTGCTTTTTCAAAATGGAATTTATTCAATCTTTCCCCAAACTATGAAATATGTCTATTGACAGCTAATCAGTTATCACTATCCATTCACCGTAAATGGCCTGTGATGGTTAAAAAGCCAGATGACCCAATTCCCACTCATAGACACAACAACAAATTCCAACAAGGTTGCAGTTCTCATTTGTCACCAGAATTTTCTATTTCCCCAAAATCATGAAAAGGAACCCCCCGATTTTCGCTTTTTTCTTTAAATGGTTTCATTTGAATAATATCATCAGAACAGGTCCGATAGAGACAATTTTCATAAGTTGTTTCATACAACCTTTGGACATTTTTGAGGTGGAGAAACGGTGACAATACAACAAATGGTTAACTCTGTTTATCTTGGAGATGAGATAACTAGTCAAATTGCTTAAGAAATGCCACCCTCCCCTGCCTTTTGTCACATTTTATGTAAATAAATATTACAAGCAAGATGATCAGTTTTAGGGAGCAATTTATTTAACACTACAGAGGTTATTAATAAAATGGTAAGACAACTTCACATGCATCTGTATGTGTTCTTCTTGTGACTATCTCACTTTTTTACTTATCAATCGAATATTTATTGAAATAACAATAATTGGATAAAAATAAAAATTTTTTTTTAGAAAGTTTGTTAAAAGAATACAAAATTAAACCCATCAGGATGGCTCTATTTTGTTTACTTGAAAATGGAGATAGATCTGCATTGTCAGTATACTTGGATAATATATTTTATTTCCATCAAAATGTCAAAACATTGATACAATGTTTTGATATTTAAACCCCTCTATTCACTTAAAAATTCACTAAAATTCAGGAAATTTTTAGTATTTATTAATTAGCGATCACAGAATATAATGAACACTTGTTTTTTTTATTATTTTTAGTGGAAATGTATTATTTTGTGTAAACTAAAAACATCTTTATTAAAGTTATAGTTTAAGGTACTAAAAAAGCATGCATTTATTTTTGTTTTTATGAAAATAAAGCATTGTAGATATTAACAATTATTTTTTAAAATATTTTTTTATATTAAGTACATGCTAATGAAATAATTATAACTCAAAGAAAAATTAATTTCTTGAACTAACAATATTATCATTAAATTAAGCATTGTTTATTCAATATTTTCACTTCAAAAATATTTTATGTGTGTAAGAGTTGAGTCCAGTGGGATATTGTATCCGTCCAGCTCATGGTGAGCTCAATATGAAAATACAAATGGCTGCGCCTGTGTGTTTGATGTTTATAGAAATCAGGGGAGGTTACTCTGGTTGCTTTCCTGTGCAGGTGAGATCACTCAGGTTGCCTGTTATTGTTAGGGACAATTAACTCATATCTCTACATGCCTCTCTCCCTCATGACCACAAGATGAATTGTTGTGGTCATCTTCACGCGCAGTAAAAAAATTTGATTTTCTACTCATTTGTGGTGATAAATTCCTTGGTTTTCCGACATGAAGGTTTCCTTAATGGAAGAGGGCTGATATATGTGGTGTGTATATTCTCCCGTGGTATCATCTTCCATTTCCTCTTAATGTTTGCTGGGCGATTCAGTGTTGATGTTCCTGTGAGGGATCAGGGTTTATAGACAGGTTCAAAGTTCTTGGTGTGGTGTAATGTGGGCCATCCACAACTGGGTATATTTTATGGAGAAACAGACGGTTGCTCCCATCTACTCGCATTTGGTACTGTCAGTTACCATGTGTCTCTATGATCCTCTCTGTCTTCATCTATTAACATGGGTAGTTACAATCCCGGTTCTGAATCTGGACAAAATCTCCTACTTGGAGTTCCCAGAGTGGACGACAATGCTGGTTGTAGAACTGTTTGTTTCACATATGCCTCTTAGCCATTGTCACCTCTCTTAATTCACTTATTTCTCTCCACTGTTTCCTTGTTTGGTATTTATCCTGCAAGATAAGGTGGTCTTTAATGACCTGACCATATAGCATTATGGCTGGAGACCCGTCAAGGTCTTGGACAGGAGCGTTTTGATAAGTTGATAATGCCCGAGCAGCTCGATCGAAGCCTAGGTGTCCATAACTGTCCGTGTTGGTGGCCAGTATACATTTTTGCAGTTTTAACGGCTAACTCTGCGCAACTGTTGCTTTAGGCCGATGAGATATGTTTCTGTATATCCAGGTTCCTCAAAAAGGAGTCGTACTCCTGGAATTCAGATGGTGGTCCGCTATCCAAAGAAATTTCTTCAGGTGCACCGTAAGTACAGAACCAAGTTCTCAAGGTATCGAATATTGTTTTGGCTCTTCCTGACATCATAAGAACCACTTCAACCCATCCAGTTTATCGATCCACATACACCATAAAGTATGTATATCACTTCACTCCGCAGATTAATATGTATGTATAAAGTTGTATATCGACGAAATTAACCACCACTACTTGTTGGAATGGAAATTCCAGGTTCGCTGGGGATGTTAAGGATTTCTTAGGCTGAGATGATGTGATTGTGTTGCAAGTGTGGCACTGGGATCTGGTTTGCCTGATGTTAGCATCTAAACCTAGCCAGAGCAATCGTTGTCTTGTCTTCACTAGCATACCATTCACGCCTTAATCTGCGGAGTGAAGTGATTCTAATACATCTGCATGGAGTTATCAAGGTATCGGGATTTTGTTGCCTTTGATGATAACTTCTTCCAAGCAGTCTAACTCTTCATGCATATGCCAGCAGACTCTAATCATGGATGAGATATCGTTGTGTGACTGAGGGAAGCCATTTTGAATTAGACCTCTCAAGGTCCTGCATTCTTCATCTGTGGCTGCTGCAGCCACAATCCTTTCTCATGTGATAGCTTTCAATTTAGGGTCATTGTCGTACATCGATGTGAAAGCTGCAGTGTCGTTTGGTCCTGGTCTTTTGGTGAGGTACCTGCTAGGTATCGAGATGCACAATCAGGGTCTAAATTGAGTTTTTTAAGGCAATGTTTTATCTGGAATTTGTACATCAACGTCTTTTCCTTGAAATTTAACAAGCAGGGGTTTTTGATATTCTCCAAAGCTTGGTTTGAAAATATCTTTATTAGTGGATCACCACTAATAGTGATCCACTGTTATTAGTAAGTCTGGGTGTCCAAGTATACACATCCAGCACAATTGTAGACCATAGACTTACCATTGCACTGAGACCTGATTGAATGGGGATGAGGTGTGATGCATTTCCCTCATGGTAACATCATTCAACTTTTGTAGATCCATCCTTGGGGACTGATCCTTTTTTGGCGTGACCACCATTCTTGAACACCCAAGTAGTTGGCGTGCCTACTGGTACCAGTTCTATTATCCTCAGTGCAACATCTCTATGTTCTGCTTCACGTTTTTCTTCCAGTGATGGGGAACAGGTATTGGTGTGTGGACTGCTATTGATGTCATATCTGGGGAGAATTTTATTTGTAAGAGTTTACTCTCCATGGCCTGTAGAGGTTAATGTGGACACGTGTTGAACATGCTCGAGTTAAAGTGTTCCTTTAGCCATTGTTCCAAATCCTGTCTGTTGGTTTCTGTTGGTTTGAATGCGATCATCTCTGGTTTCTTTGGAACTGGCGTTCTTTGCAGGCATCTCCAAGGGGTTGTTTCCTTTGTTCTCACAGAGCTGTTCTATGACAATGATGTCGGGAAATCTGAAGGCAAAAGGTCCAGATCCTTCAATGTCATTTGAAACAAGTAGAACTTGGATGTATTGTCTGATATGTATACCACTTGTCATACTTCTTTCGACCCCTACCCTTATGCATAAAAACAGGACTTCCTTGGTGTGCAGCCAGTTATTGGTTAGGCCTCTTATCCGGTGGTTGGTTGGTTTCAAGTACTCATCCAGATACCTGAGGAGTCTTTGAATCTCAGGCCTGACCAAGTAAGTCCTGGCCTCTGTATCTACAAATGTTTGTATGGGGTGGGTGAGTGCATTTACGGGGTTCTTTGCACCCATCCAAAAGTCGTGTGGTACTTGGGCATCATAGTTATCTCTGCTGTAACTGAGGGGGGTAATTCTGGGACATATACCTGAAATTGCTTCCCATCCCACTCAAGGTGAGGCACATTCGTCGGCTGTCTCTTATTGTGTCTGCGGTATTTAGCAACCCTGTTATCATCTGTCTGGTAACCATATCGTTTGCATAGTTAACCTGCTGCCGGCAAGTCAGTTCTGTTCAGACACTGAATACGAAATTCACAAAATTTTACTTGGCCACGTAACCTCAATAAAAAATAAATTACCCACTCACCTTCGTTTCATTTCATGGAGTGAAATTATTTATGGTGGACTTCATTGTGCAATCCTTGCATAGCCACCAGTCATATCTGATGAAGAAGGTAATCCTTTGAGGCAAGACATAACCGATAGAGGCTCATTCGCCAGTTGTATGGACAAACTAATCCATTCGAGGTTCATTTACGTATCGTTTTTGGTGGTGCTAGAATGCGCCTATGTAAGAAAGGGAGAAGGCAAAGGCATGGTCATAGCACATATATTCAGAGAGCAATTGTTTTCCACAAAAAATACATTTTCTTTCATTAATCTAAGTAACATTTAAAAAAAAAAACTAAATTAAAATAGTAAACTGCTTAAAAAAGGCTAAATTCGAGAAATTTGGCCTAAAAATGTCAAATGGTTCTAAAATGGGGGATCGATTTATTAGAACGTTGCATTAGAAACTGAGCACCTTCTACAAATATTTTTTTAAAAGATTGTTTTTTGATGATCTAGTAGACAGAATAATGTCCATTCAATAATAATCTACAGAAAGAATTGAAAAAGACGAAAATAAAAAAGGGGTGGGTACCGCTTTTATACGTGCGACCAAACAAACATTTCTTTTACTTTAAAATCATGTATAGTAAATAACATTGTGGTTTGAGTTGTACCCCTTTGCAAATTGGCTGTTTGGAGAAATGGAAAACTAGATGGCTCTGGTTCATAGTCAATTTGCATAAGTGGAGAAATGGGCAGCATATGAACGGTACTTTTTTTTTTTTTTTTTTTTAAGCAGGGGTGAAGAGCGCAGAGAGTGAAACGACGGTTGGAAAAAGTGACGGCGAATTCTTTTTGTGACGGTGAAATATTTTTGGACGTTGAAGAGCTCGACCTTTTGGAAGGAACAGCTGTGTCTTATATATATTTTTTTTTAATTTCTTTTTTTTTTTCTATTTCACTACAAACATTAAACATTAAAAGCAATAAGTTTTATCAAGTGTATTTAAAACGCGAACAAAATGAAAAAGGAAACTTAATGATGGCCGATATAAATAAATCAAAAAAGGAAATAACTCTAAGTTTACCTTCTCCCCCCCCCCGGGCGGGGGGGGGCGGAGTTAACATTTATTAATAAAGGACAGAATTGCAATAAATAAGCAAATCAAAAGCAAAAAAAATATTTAAGTTTTTTCTTTATTTATATCGGGCATCTTTCAATGGACCTGTACAATACATACCCCTTATATATATATATCTTTAAGTTTCCTTTTTCATTTTGTTCGCGTTTTAAATAAACTTTATATATATATATTTGTCTTATTTTTCAATTTTTTTTCAGTGTTTTTTTTATCGATTGGACACTAATCTACATTCAATATTTAAAGAATTTTAGGGGATGCTCAATGTCTAATATAACGTTCTAGTAAACGCCCCCCCCCCATATTGGAACCAGTCAACGTTTGAACGCTAAACTGCCATAAGAAAAGGACAAATTCGCGAAATTTGTCTTTTTTAGGGTTGCCAGATTAGTCTTTTAAAACTAAATTCGTCAATTTTGGCCTTTTAAAGAGCAGTTTGACCTTCAAAATTCAACTGGCTCCAATATGGCAGATCGATTTACTAAAACATTGTATTAGAAACTGATCATCCCCTAAAAATCTTTTAGATATTGATTTTGTTTTTGATAATCTGGTAGATTAGTATCCAATCGATAATCTGTTTAAAAAAAGACGAACATAATATATAAGTGGGGTTGGGGTGGGCATTGTAAACGTCCACCCATCTTTCTTTTCTTAATTGACTTGTTTTGTTTGCATTTCATGTAACTTACGGTTTTAATGTTATTCTACTTAAAATATAAGTTTTAAGCTAATTTTAAGTAAAAAAAAAATAAATAAATAAAAGTTTTTTTTTTTTTTTTTAGTTACGAAACCCTGCTAAAACTGATTTTACCTTAAAAAATAATAAGCAACGGTGGGATAGAAAATTATCGAATTAATGTTGTACAGCCGCTAAGAGTCTTTTTACTCATGAGAAAGTAAAAGAAAGATTTGTTTCCATTTTTCATCGACTGGCACACAAACACATTTAAACAACCCTCTTCCTCTCTTACGGCTATTCACTATTCATGTTCCTTCTCCTCCTCCCCCTCGGCTTCACAGAAAATTCCACGATTTGCAGCTGACATTCCAAAGATATTACTGGAATCACCAGATGAATTCTAACGTCACCCTCTTCCATTGTCATCATGTGGAATGCTAAATATTTGTTGTACTTTTTACTTTCCCCATTTAACGCCGGCGTCCTTAGTCATTGCGACATCTCAAGAGATCCTTTTTTTTTCTCCCGACTCTTTTCCCATTTATGCATAGTATGTCTGCCCATACCTTATCCATTTCCTCAAATTGAAAGGGGTTATTGCAGACAAAATAAAGGAAAAATAACCATTTTTTTAAATTGATTTTCTATTTAAACCTATGCGTCAGGAAATGTCACTTGATGATTTTTGTCAACAACTGTGAAATGTCTAATGTTCCCTATGTTTAAATTTGTAAAACATTTTAATAAGAAAAAAAAAAAAAAAAGGAATATAAAGTTCAAACAGATGTTTTGTTTTTGCTTGCCACCCCTTTCGTACTGACCTACTGGCATCCGGCCTTTGAACTAGGATGAAAGTGTAGTATCTCTACAAACTAGGTATTATCGCTTCCTTTGAAGGTTTCTTGCCTTCCACTTGAGGCGTTTTCATTTATAAGCGAGTAATGAGGAGACTATACAGTTATTTTTGTGTTCTCTATTAGGGAGCTGAATTTTCTTTATATTAAAGACCGACCTTGTGCCTAACGTTGCCTTTGTAGGGAGGCAAGTAAATAGGGAATAGGGACCTCAGAAGAAGCTTTTCGCTTTATATCTTTTATTTGTTAAAAATGTGACGTGTGTTTTTGATAACATTTTCTTTTTTGTTTATCTTTGTATTTGTTTGTATTACTTAAAAAAAGATGAGTATCCAGATGATTTCAGTACTTATGTAGTCAATCTCGAGTATTGACAGAGAATCCCAAACCAGTCTCGGAAATGGCTGAAGCAGTTTGATTTGAAATCAATATGGATTTAGGCAAGCCCATTCTACTGCAGATATTCTAACTGCAATCTTGGAACGTATATATCCCATGCACTGGATAAGGCAAGGAAGGGGATGGCAGTAGTCTTAGATATATCTAAGGCTTTTGAGAGGGTATGGCACAATGGTCTTCTCATGAAAATCAGATCTTGTGGTATTACTGGACGAATACTCAACATAATTAAATCCTTCTTAAATAAGAGAAGAATCCAGGTTGTCCTTGATGGTTGTACATCTAAACAATATGATGTAAATGCGGATGTATCTCAAGGGTCGATCCTTGGACCTTTATTATTCCTGATATTCAAAAATAACCTCCAGTCTATAGTGGAATGGGGTCAAAAATGGATAGTTACATTCAATGCTGTCAAGATTAAGCTTGTTTCCTTTAATAATTACAAGAAACATGCTGAACCACCAATAGCTATGACTAAAGATACATTACCTGAAAGTACTTCATTGAAACTCCTTGACTTAACGTTCACAGGGAACATGAGTTGGAGCAGATACAATGAGAGCATTGCCAAGCCTGCTGTGAAAAAGGTGTGCTCTCTCTACTGTGCTAGAAAGTTACTTATGCCTGAAAGTATCCTGTATCTCTATAAGGCCATCATTCATCCATGTATGGAGTATTGTTGTCACATTTGAGCTGGTGCATCTGCTACTAGTCTCTCACTTCTGGACAGGGTTCAAAAGAAGTTGCTAACTTAATAGGTCCTGAACTGTCATCTAAGCTTCAATCTATGTCCCTCCGACAAAATGTTGCATCCCTCTGCCTGTTTTACAAGTATTTTGATGGTGGATGCTCCGATGAACTACAAGCCTTTGTATCCCCTCGATGTAAATACCCCTGACAAACCTGACAAGTCCCACCCCTACACAGAGATCCCTAGATGTAAGAAAGCCTTATACTCTAATAGTTTCTTCCCTAGAACTGCTAGACTTTGGAATTCCTTTCTGGGTTCCTGCTTCCCCAACTATACTGAAATGCAGAAGTTCAAGTGTAATCTTGCTGCTTAACTCCCTACATAGTATCTCTGCAATTTATGTCCCTTATAATAGCCCCTTATATCCAAGTGGCACTGTGCCTTGTTTTGAGTGAAAATGTAAAAAAAAAAAAAGTCACTTTATTTTTATGAAGTTTTTCAACTTTATTTTTTGGACGAGCTTAATTTTTTTAAATCTTAGTTTTAACCCAAACCTAACCTTTTGCATGCTTAGTGTCGTCTGTCGATTTATATTTTTATTTCTCGTAGTGTCGTCTGTCGATTTATATTTTTATTTCTCGAAAACTATAGCTTTCAAATTGTAAAATGCTTTGTCCATTTCTGGGACTGACTCGGAATTCTTAAGTGATATTTGGCACTGTCTACATAAGTATTGAACTCATCTGGATACGTATTCCTCACAAATACCAAAAAATATGAGAATAAAATTGCATGCACTTTAACTTGATGGTTAATTTAAAAAAAATTTTTTTTAAAGACACTTAATGCATAAAAGTAATAAACATGAGAGTAATCTTCTCTTGTAGAATTTTGCATATAAATATGCAAACATCTTAGATGACAAGAAAAAGTTTTTAGCAGAAGCTATCGGGAACATAGTTGTCCAGTTTGATAAAGTACTTTTGTAATTTTGAAGGAACCTCTATGAAGCTTGTTCAAAAAACATCAAAACTCATAATGATACCAAAATTTCTGATATATTATTTACCAAGACAAAAACGAAAAGTTTATTGAGTAATTTATAAAGTTGAGTAATCTTTTTTTTTTTTTTTAAATAATTTTTTGGAAACTTCTCTTTTGATATCACATCATGTAGAATTGAATCGCATTGCGAATATAAAGTTGTGCCCCCGCCTCCCAATCTCATATATGGAAAGTAATGAAACTGATTTTCATGACACAGGTGGCTTTAGGAGCGTATTCTGATACTACACTTTACTGTTCTGCCTTCATTCAGTCAAGGAATTTTGTGCTTCGTCCTTAGAAAAGGTGTTATGGTACTTGTATGACCCTGTTCGAGATTATTTGCATTTGAAAATGAGTTATCTTTGTATATTTTTTATTTATAACTTGATTTAAATTGTAAAAACACACACACAGCTCTATTCCATTGAATACTGAGCTATTGGTATTTGTAATCAATGATTGATCTTTGTAATTAATTCATTAAGAGTTTTCTATATGGTATAATTTTAAAGTATGTGTACAGAGAGAAAGGAGGGGACGGAGAGAGATTATTGGAATAATTACAGATAGGGCATCAATGTTTGAAAAGAAAAATTGTTTTGTTGCTCCAACAAAACGTCTGTATTGATTACAATGTAACCAAAATTTAATATTAATATGCATCGCAATGCGTTATATGAAAAGTTAATTGACTTGAGTGCATTATTTCAGTGGCCATGAAAACAGTGTATTTTATGCTTTTAAAAGGACTAAGTGTAGATGTGTAGCTTTACTACAGTTTTCATACTAGAATTGTCCATATGAACAAAGTATAACCATAAAATTAACATTTCCATGTGGTTAATAGTGAAAACAAATAAAGGGGTCAGTTCAAAATTCCTTATAGATTTCTATGTTTGAATATTAAAGCAACCAAAATGAGAATAATCTAAATAATAATGGAATCATAATATATTATTATTTACATATTAAAAAAAAAATTGTTGAGCTGCAAAAAAAAATTGCTTCAAAATGATAGCCAACTCCAACGTTGTATGCCGTGGATTTCGTCTCCTTCATTTTCCCTTCTGGTCATGTCGTCATCGCTCACATTGGCAGCTGTCAAAGGAAGGGAGGCATGCATGGGTTCACATATAGATGCAGCAACAACAACAACAAAAATGGAAGGTCTATTTTTCAGCAAAATTTGTCATGAAGCAATATTTGTTTTGAATTGGATTTAACACACAAAATCATTTACAAGTTAATGAAGCCAGGCAAATATATCGATACATTTAAAAAAAAAAAATTAATGTTTATAATTTTAACATTTTTTCTAAGTGAGGTTACTCACTATGCAAAAAAAAGTAATCTAATACTTTAAAGTTAAAATTTATTATATTTGAAAGATAAACACCTATAGTTAATTGGAAACAATAAAAAAAATCATTATGTATGAACATAATTTAAAAAACAAAACAATTTCAAATGATTTTCTCATCAACTAAAAAAATTAAATTGTTACAAGTTTTTGGTAATGTTTCAATAATCTCTTGAAAGATAAATATCAGCCTTGTCATTATAAGCCTAATAACAAACCCAGAAGTTCAACAACTTTTGGTACGTGAGACAGTTTCCTCTTTTGCACATCTTCCTTTCCACCGACTAATCAGGTGACATCAAGACATCACTATCAGTAGGAGCTGATAAATTGTATGACACATTTTTGACACTCTCAATGGCATTTTAGAGCTTTGTCCCAGACTCGCCATCAGGTGATATAACAATCTGCCACAGTGATGAAGAGCAGTAGTAGTTTTAAATATTAGAGTGGGAAGGGTGTGCTATAGACGAAAGGTCAGTAGAGATCAAGGAGTGTCCATTCTTGTATAAGTCAGGATCATTCAAAAAAGGAAATCAATGATATCTAGATAGATATGACATTAATTATTTACAACATATACACAACAGAAAGTTGTGAACGAAGCCTCTTGAATAGTCTCAGTGAAAGTGTTAAAAAAACAACACATGTTAACAAAAACTATACTATAATAAGAAATGCACTTACTATAATTTACTCTATCGATTGTCTATGTTCTTATCATAACGCTGGAACGAAAACACGCAGAATTGATGAATTAACTGTAACTTAATTATTAGTGTGCGGTATGTCATTCTCTCAAAGTGGTTTGGTTAATTAATTGCATAATTATAAGAATGAGCACCAGCGGTCCTTAGTTTTAGCTACAAACTAGCAATCAATTATCTAAAAAAAAAAAAAAAAAAAATGTCTAACAGTGCAGGAGAGGAAACAGATCAGAGATGCATGCATTTCAAGGTTTTAAAATGATTAAATATTAAAAAAACTGAATGATTATGTATCAGCCCGATGGCGATCCTTAATAACCACAACAATAGTAGCAGTTTCTGATCCTGTCCAAGCACTAATTCAATCTTGCAGCACATGATTGGCAGCAACACCAAACACAAAACTTTGCTACATTCTAAACACAAATATATGGATCATCATTATTGTGAAAAACAGACCTCAATAATTCAAGATAACTTGGCAATTTTCCAATATTGCCATCATCATCATCATTTACTACATTAGTTCTGTTCCTATCCACTGCAATTAGCAACAGTGATCATGCAGTAGACTCCGATCCTACCCACAGCAGCTATTTACTTGAAATAAAAACATGTTATTTTGCACTTGTGTTTTTCGCGTTGCGTTTATTTTTTATTAGCAAGAATAATGATACACTAGAGAACTGACCCTCGTCTATTCCAGGCAGTGCCATGGTTCCTGCTAACAAGTTTGAACAGAACGATTTCAAAGATAATTTGTAAATCAAAGTGCTAATAATTCTCGTCAAAATAATTTTACTTATTTCCAAACCTGTTTCAATTTTATTTGTCAATAAAAATGTCAATTTTTCTGTTTTGGGATTTACGAGGGTTTTGTATGTTTATTTTTGTATTTTTAATTTAGATTTAATTTGTAATTATTTTGTGTTGAAAGTCTAAATGAAGCATTTACAAATAAAACACAACCTTTTTTATATCTTATCTATCTATATATCTATAAGTGAAAGTGTCTGTCTGTGTGTCTACATTTGCCTACGCAATAACTCTGTCAATTTTCAGTCTATAGACTCGAAATTTGATATACAGGGTATTGAGATTTGGGAAAGTCGATGTGATCGGTTTTCGACCAGAAATTGGCGATTAAGGGGCAAAGTTCAACGATTTGACCTTTAAGAACTCTACCAAACTCCTCCGACAATTTTTGGTCTAAACACTTGAAATTTTAGATATAGGTTCATTGGACATGGATCTAACTTAATAACTTAATTTGAGCCCAAAACAATAAATTTTAAGGGGTCATAATAGGGGTCAAAGTTAAAAAATTGACCACTTTTTTTTTTTTTTTTTTTTTGCTCAACATACATCTCCAAATACCCGGGCAACGCCGGGCACCTTTAGGGAGTTGTTGAGTTAGTGCTTTTCGCACACTCCCTAATAAAATAAATAATTCAACACAAGCTACTGAATAAACGAACAAACAACTTTGTAAAACTTAACAAGGAAAAGGTTTATTGAAGCGAGTCAGGGTAAGATGCCCAAAAGATATAACTCTGATAAAACTTGTCTGCCTTTGCCCGGTAGTTATTACCAAGTGGGAATCGTTGATACCGGTGTTGGCAGAGAGGGACAGTGAGAAAACAGGTCCACTCTCTTTGGCGTCTGGCTGGAAAAGGAGGAGTTTTTCTCGCCCGGAACGGAAGCAGTTAGAGTTCCTTATGGTGTAAGGAAGGTCCCTGTACTATGCCTCTGATTGGTCAGTATGTGCCATATCGCACAGTCAGTGGAGGCACTGATGCACAAGAAAAAGAGTTCTATTTGTTTCTGCTACACATCCATGCTAGTTTTATGTACATTTTTTAAATTTTATTATTTTTATGGCCTTTATGCTTTTTTCTTTTTCTTTAGAAAAAAGAAGTTGAAGTTTCAAATAGGAAACTTATGTTAGTATTGTTAGCTTGACCTAATTCTTGAATTCTATATCGCACAACTTACAGTTCTTTACTTTTCCTTTTGACCTATGTTTGAAGGTACTCCCTCCCCTTCTGTAAAAATTGTAACTATTTTTAGGCGATTATGTGCGAACACACCGCAAAAACTTGGAAAGAATAATAATAAATTACTTTAGAATTTAGATCAGTTTCACATATGAATTTAACGTAAAATGATCAGTTATTCCATTAGAATAACTGATCATTTTACGTTAAATTCATATATTTTAGAACATTTAACTACATTTTTTTACCATTAACAGTAAGTTCGATTGACCAGGTGATAAAAACGCATGTAATCACCTAAAAAGTATGTCGCAGTGTAAGGTTACCGCTTCCATTTATTTACAGTCACAATGTGCTTGTTGGCAAAGACAGACACGTGACCAACACTCCTCAAACTCTACCATACCAGACATGCTAAAAATAGTAATGACTTCTGTTTGTTTTGATAACAAAGTAAAAAAACTTAAATTTCACTTTTTTTTTTTTTTTTTTTTGCAGACTAAACAAAAACAACCGACTTTAAGTTTTGACCAAGATTAATATATACACAATCCAAGACATTTTTGACTGGAAGAAATCTGACATGGAATTTTTTTGAGGAGCCAGTTCCTGAATGCCTTTTTATAAAACGAGCAACTTTTAAGCAAATTTTTGGTTTGGCCTGGGAGCTACCCCGTGAGACACCTATTCTCACTTCGAATAATCCAAATACACAATTTCCGTTGTCACATAATTTACCGTTTTTCTAGTGGTAAATTAAACATATCTATCTTCTTTAATAGATCATCCGTGTTTGTTATCTCTTTGCTATTGCCGTTACCTTATTGCTTTGTGTTTTTTTTTAGTTGTACGGTCGATTGGCATCTTTTTCTTTTTTTTTTTTTCTTTTTTTACATAGGCATCACCACTTATCAAGGCCCATGGGCCACTCGAGGATTAGGGTTAAAGAGTGTACAGTAGTCAATTGGACAATATAGTAATTGTCAGTAATGGAAATTCAGTAAATTTGTTAACTTAAGGGGAAAGGCTTATCAAAAACTTGTTTACATTGGACTTGAAGACAACCAGATTGTAGTCATCTGGAAAACAGGAGAACGGAAGAGAGTTCCACAGGCGTGGAGTTCTAAGAAAGGAGCTTTTTTCATGGAATCTACGTTTAGGTTTAGGCACAGATAAAGAGTGGGGGAATTATTGATAGTGTTTTCAGCTAGATGAGTGTTTCTTGTGAAAGTTTGGCGAGGGGGTACCATAGATTGAAGCTCAGTCGAGCCCTTACCATGAAAATAATGATAAAGCAAAGACAAACTCGCTACATCTCTTCTGTGAGAAAGAGGTTGCAGGGAAGAAAAAAGGACATCTCCTATGAGGTTACAAAGTCTATTTTGAACTCTATCAAGGCAGGATAAGTCCTTTCTAGAAGCTCCTGTCCAGATGTGGCAACAGTACTCCATCCTTGGACGAACTTGGCTCTTATATAGATAGAGAACTGCATCAGTAGTGAGATATCTACTGGATCGATAGAAGGATCCCACCATTTTTCCAGTGGCTTTGGCAACAGATTTGATGTACGTGTTCCATTTAAGATCAAGAATCAAAGGTCAAGCCCAGAAGCTTTGTCAAAACATGAGGCCTCCCCAAGACGAGAGCCATTCATTTCAATTGATGCCAGATGGGGATCAGAGAGTTGATGATGTAAAGATAAAAGCTTCGTTTTAGAGGCATTAAAAGTAACCAGCCACTCCTTTCCCTATTGTACTACGTGCTCAAGATCAGAGGAGAGAGAATCGGAGAGAATTCGGTCGTTTATGGTCTTAGATGTGCTACAATAGATGGTAGTGTCTTCAGCATAAATGTCTACGAATGATGTGATTTCGAAGATCATTAATGTAAATCAAGAAGAGGCCCAGGATAGAACTCTAAGGAACACCAGCATTAATACTGTCAGCTTCTGATTTCTGCTCATCAACCATTACTCTTATGAACCTATCAGAGAGAAATGATTTAAGACATTTCCAGCTATACCATAGCTAGAGATCTTGTGAAGTAAACCTTTATGCCATACCCTATCAAAGGCTTTTGATATGTCAAGAGCAATTGCCTTAGAAAGGTTGCCTCCTCGAGAGATTCGCTTATCCTATGAGATATAACTGTAATCTTCATCGATTCGAGCCTCTGCAACAAGTAGACCCTTCCCTAAGAAAAGTGATGCACAATTATCAATTTATCATATTTTATTAACTGCCCTAAAACACTAGAATGGTTTTCGGGAATAAATTAAAACAAATATAGATGTCATTATATTTTTGGAACAGTGGTGACTGCCTAACTGAATAACTTGCATATTTTTAATCCATTAAAACATGAGAGGAATGAGCGGGGCGGAGGTGAAGAGGGATATGGGAAAACGGGGAAGAGGGATATGGGAAAACGGGGAAGAAAGATAAAGAGAGGTAGAGAGAAGTTTTAGCAAATACGTTTTAACCTTTTCTACTTTGTCTTATAGTTCCGGACAATACCTCGTAGCCTTGCTAGTCTACAAAAATAGTTTCGCTAGTGGAACCTGTGTCGGAGTAGGGATGCATCGATGCGAGTCTACGTAAAAATTGGTGGCGCCGAAGTGTCCTAAACATTGTAGAACGCAAAATCAATAATGTCGGTTTTCGGAAGTGCATTCGCTTGTGAACAACTATTTTCGAAAATGAAACCAACTAAAATCCATTTAAAGAATGACGAACATCTGGAGGATGTTTTGATTCGTTCATTGACACATTGACGGGCGGAAATTCTAACAGAAACGAAGTGCTTCTGGATAATTTTTAGTTTAGCATTTTTTTAAACTTAAATTCGCATTTGTTCTGATTCAGTTAGTTATAATTGTATCTTTTTCCTATAATTTCTGCAGAAAAATAAGGAAGTGAATAAAACTAATTCTTTTTTTTTTTTTTTTTTTTTTTTGAGGAGCAGGAGGAGACAGTGATATAAGTTCAAATCCAAGGAAATTTATTTATGTTGTATTTAATTTAACCATGCCCTTCTTTTAAACACTTAGTCATTTGGTCCTGTAAACGGTTGCAGACCCTTGTTCTAATGCAATAAAACAAGGGGTGCACGCTGCACGGACCCCCCCCCCCCTTTAAAGCAAATTATTGTTTGTCGCAGTGGAGAGCGCCCCCCCTCTCTCACTCACTTTCACTCTCTCACCCACACACACACGCTGACACATTGTCTTATACCAATGTGTAGGACGGCTAGCCTCGGCATTTCTCAAGTTTGCTGCAATTCGTACCGGCTCCAAACACGCGGTTTTTGTTATTATTAGAATCACACGAAAACGTGCGCTGGGTTTATTCATGCTTTGTCGATGCAACGGTTAATATGGTTACACAAAAACGATATTTAAGCCATTAATTGCCTAAAAACAAAAACTATAAAAAGTCAATGTGAACTAAACCAAAATTTTTCCAATTTCGGGGGGAAAAAAAAACAAAACAAAAATCGTTTCTCACATTCTTGTCCCAAATCGTTAAAATTGATGTTTATATGGAGTCGTAGGAACTGTATTACGATTTCGCACTTAAGAACACACATTTATTATTATATTTAATTCCCTTTATTATTATTATTATTATTATTAAGGAAAAAGTTTATTATTTAGTAGAATGAAGAAAATCAAGTAGAAATAAAACAAAAACATTTTTATTTACATTTCATTTTTAATGTTTACATTCTCATTAAATTTTAGAACTCGTTTTGTGAACACGCAGCAATGCTGCATGTAAACAACAAAAAAAATCGATTTTCGAAAAGTGTTAAAATGTTGATTGAACATTTTTTCTATCACAACCCATAAAAACAAAATTTACCAAACAAAAAGATATGTATATTCATCAGTCAAATTATCATGCATATTAAAAAAAAACAAAACAAAAAAAAAAAAAAAAACAAAAGAAGAAAGCGTGATATTCCATGGGTGAGTTGCTATTAAAATATTAATATAACACTGGACATTTGATCGACGAAATCCTTAAGGGTAGGTCTGCTTAAAATTTGCTTCATAAATTGATTTTTTTTTTTTTTTTTTTAAATTTATTCTGTCTCTTTCTTTCGTTTGTGAATTTATTATTTTTCATTTTTTCTTTTAAGTCAATATTTCAATTATTTCATAAACTAAGTACATTAATTTTTTTATAAAGATTGTTTTTTGATTTAGTGACTTTTTAGTGATAAGTGGTTAGTAGAAACCCCTTAATATTAATCTCTGTGACAAGATCTCCTGTTTCTCGCATATACGTAATTGTGATAAATATATTTAACGTTTTCATTTTCCATTAATCGAAAATTTATTGAAATATAACAAGAGAAAAACGAAATTGTCTTTTTATGATTATATTTTTCTATTATTTTTCTCGGCTATTTTGACCGAGAGCGTTTGAAAAAAATCATAGCCGAAATCACCAGGTAAATCAAAATTGCGAAATATGAAACGGCGGACATATGAAACGAAACACGCGTTCCAGCTCAGTAGCTGGAACGCGTGTTTCGTTTCATACAAAGAGAATTGTTCATTTAACTGGAATTTGAATAAAAATAATAAAATAATGATGATGGTGATAATAGTAGTAAAAATGATAATGGTAAAGATTAAAAAAAAAAAAAAATAAAATAAAGGCGGACCTGAACTGTTTTCCCACCTCCTGTAAAATTATTGTCGATAACAGACTTAACTTTCATATTAGCAAGAATTTTTTTTAGTTTATTTAATGACTTTTAACATGAGAGATCACTTTTAAATTATAACGTTCTATTATATTTTTCTTTTACACCACAAAAATAGCTTAATAAGAACAGCTTTCCTAATTGACCGAAAAGTGGGGTATCAATTTTATAGGACGTTATAATTTAAAAGTGATCCCCAACGTTAAAAGTCATTAAATAAACTTTTAAAAAAATATTTTTCCTGCTAATATGAAATTTAAGTCTGTTATCGATGATAATTCGTAGAAAAACAATTAAAAAACATAAAAAGGAATTCATTTTACAGCTGGAGGGAAGCTCGTTCAGGTCCGCCAAAATAAATATATAAAAAGGTGGAAAAAATAAATCTTTTTTATTTTTTTAACCAACTCTTACAAATTGATTACATTAAATTTAATGGGGCGATAGTAAAAATTGAAAAAAGTAATAAAAAAAATAAGAAAAAAAGTACACATCTCTATCCGCTCTCCCTGTTTTAGTTTATAAAATGAATGCTACCATTTATCCGAATACTGAACTCGTCTAACTAAAGAGAATATTTTTTTGCCGCAGACAGAATTTCTTTGTAGTAAATTTCTATGAATGAACGTTGGTGAGTCCCAGACAGACACGTTTTTGTTCTCTGCTCAGTCGTCACACATTCACTTATTAACACTGACGTCTCATGTGTGTGCGTTTCTCGCCTATATGCGACTTTGATGGAAACAAATTGACCCCCCCCCTATTTACTATTAATGAATATTTATTGAAATAAAAATTTAAGAGAACAGTTTAAAGATCCTAATTAAAAAAATGTAAACACGACTATATATATTTTTTCCTAATCCGTCTACTTGATATCACTGAGTAAATGCAATTGTGGATTTATTAAGTTTTTTTTTTTAGGGAAGTCCATTTTTAGTAGACTTGTACATTGCAATCATCTGTTTTCAATCTTTTCAGTGGAATTTTATCAATTGGATACTAATCTACCAGATTATTCAAACAAAAATGCAAAGAATTCAATGTTTATAGATTTTTAGGGGGTGCAGAGTTTCTAATACAACGTTATAGTAAATCAATCCCCCATATTGGAACCAGTCAAATGATCATGCATATTAAATTTGGAATTTAATGAAAAATTATTTTCTGTTGGAATTCAAGTTGCGATTTGGGAGTTGCTTTTGAACGTTTCCATTTCCCCCCTTGACGGGCCAAAGGTGCAGTTTCAGTTTCTAAGTTGACTTTATCGTGTAAGGCCGTGTCATATTCATCTTTAATCCAAGGGAAATTTTCCCACCTTATTCCCACGGAACACATTTAGGGAATTCGCACTTCTCTGGATGAACCTCCTTTGTCAGGAGCTTGAATTAATTCTCAATTAGGAACTTGTAAAAGAAATTACTGATTTGGCTCAATTTTTGCCATGGTCTTTAAGAATTTTTCAACCATACGGTGACTGATGTGGATAATCGCTGTTCTTCTAAATTCTTGATTTGCCTCAGTCAAGAAGGATGGGTTGTAAGAGGCTACTAACAGCCCTCATGGCACAACCCCTGACTGAATCAAGAAATCCATTCAAGGTGGGTGTTCTCGCTTTGCGAATTTCGTATCTCGAAGGGTCTTCATCTCTGAATTTTTCTTCATTTCTTACAATTTGTGGGAAAACTCTTTGTCAAGAACTTTGCAGCAAATTCTACCCTTTGCGACCAAGACCGCCAACCCCCAATATTTCCTCCTGTATCAGAAAACACGCTATGTGATATACGTATATCTGTACGTGATGTTGTGAAGCTAATCAAAAACCTTGATTCGAGTAAAGCAACTGGCCCTGATGGTATTCCAATTATAGTACTCAAAAAACTTCAACCTGAATTAGCGCCCATACTTACAAAACTGTTTAAACGTTGTCTTAAGGAGAATAGTTTCCCATCTCCCCGGAAAACCTCATCAGTATGCCCTGTATTTAAGAATTCAGGTGATCGCTCATCCCCCTCTCAGTACAGGCCAATAAGTCTCCTGTGCGTCATGAGTAAGTTGCTAGAATCTGTGTTAAATACAGAAGTAATCAAACATCTCAACAAAAATAACCTTCTTAGTGACACTCAATATGGTTTCCGTACTGCTAGATCTACAGCAGATGTCATTACAGTTATATCGCATAGGATTAGCAAATCTCTCGACGGTGGCAATCTTTCTAGAGCAATTGCTCTTGACATATCTAAAGCCTTTGATAGGGTATGGCATAAAGGTTTACTTCATAAGATCGCTAGCTATGGTATAGCTGGAAAAGTCTTCTCAATTATTAAATCATTTCTTTCTGATAGGTTCATAAGAGTAGTAGTTGAGGGGCAAAAATCAGAAGCTCACAGTATTAATGCCGGTGTCCCTCAGGGATCCATCCTGGGCCCAACTCTTTTCCTGATCTACATTAATGATCTTCCAAATCATATCCTTACATCATTTGTAGACATTTATGCTGACGACACTACCATTTATGGTACCACATCTAAGACAGTAAACGAGCAAGTTCTCTCCAATTCTCTCTCCTCTGATCTTGAGCACGTAGTACAATGGGGAAAGGAGTGGCTGGTTACTTTTAATGCATCTAAAACCAAGCTTCTCTCTTTACATCATCAACATTCTAATCCACATTTGTCATCAATTGAAATGAATGGCTCTCGTCTTCAGGAGGCCTCAAGTTTTGACAAGCTTCTGGGCTTGACCATTACTCCTGATCTTAAATGGAACACGTATATCAAATCTGTTGCCAAGGCCGCTGGAAAAATGGTGGGATCTTTCTATCGATCCAGTAGATATCTCACTGCTGATGCTATTCTCTACCTATATAAGAGCCAGGTACGTCCAAGGATGGAATACTGTTGCCACATCTGGGCAGGAGCTGCTAGAAAGGACTTGTCCTGCCTTGATAGAGTTCAAAATAGACTTCGTAGCCTCGTAGGAGATGTCCTTTTCTCCTCCTTGCAACCTCTATCTCACAGAAGAGATGTTGCGAGTTTGTCTCTGATGTATCGTTATTTTCATGGAAAGTGTTCAACTGAGCTTCAATCTTTGGTCCCCCCTCGCCAAACTTTCACAAGAAACACTCGTCTAGCTGTAAACACTATCAATAATTTCCCCCACTCTTTATCTGTGGCTAAACCTAAACGTAGATTCCATGAACAAAGCTTCTTTCTTAGAACTGCACGCCTGTGGAATTGTCTTCCGTTTTCCTGCTTTCCGGCTGACTACAATATGGTTGTGTTCAAGTCTAAAGTAAATAAGTTCTTGATGAGCCGTTCCATATAAGTTATTAAATTTACCAAATTTTCATTACTAATGATTACTATATTGACCAATTTCTACTGTACACTCTTTAACCCTTATCCTTGAGTGGCCTCTGGGCCTTGATAATGTGGTGATGCCTTTGTAAAAAAAAAAAAAAAAAGAAATATACATTTCTTGGTCAAAGTGCGAAAGAGTCTGTTTTGAACTAATATCACACTTAAAATTGTCGCCGACAGAGTAGTTTTTATGATATTAAGACCTTTATTATTCAATGTATTTCACTGGTCACCATATTTTGCAAGTGTGCAAAAATTGAATGTATGCACACAAAAAATAAATGCACACATGCAAAAACAAACATGGTGACCAGTGAAAACAATAGAGAACACATTGGATAATAAAAGTTGTAGTATCATAAAATCTACCTGCCTGAGACAATTTTAAATGTTACATTCGTTTAAAGCAAACCCAAATACCCCTAAATAAAATCAACATTTTAAGGGTAAATCTTTAGTTGGTACTCTATCGCACTTTGACTCTTTTTTTCTTATTTTTTAAAAAGAACGGGTGAGCGGGATTGCTAGATTGGCAACCTTGTTCAAACTGCTTTTAAAAAGGTCAAATTTGCAAAATTTGGCTGTTTTTTTTACAGACAAATTTTGCAAATTTGACCTTTTTTAAAGCAGTTTGGCCTTCAAACGTTGGCTGGTTCCAATATGGGAGATTGATGTTCTAGAATGTAGTACAGTAGAACCCCAGGATATGGTATTAAAAATACAGTAGAGTATATAATATACATATAATCAAATAACATTAATAACATTGTATGGCAGGGCAAATACCATAACCAGGGTCTGGGAAAACATTCCACATCGTAACATGAAAAAACTGTATCCCAGGGTTCTACTGTATTCTAATACAGTAGAAAACTTCCTAAAAAGTTTTTAAATATTGAATTTTTTGCATTTTTATTTTGATAATCTGGTAAATTATATCCAATTGATAATAATCCTTTGAAAAAAATTGAAGAAAGATAAAAAAAAAAAAATATATATATATATATTCGGGGAGGGTATTGTGCAAGTACACCCTTTTTTTTATGAATGGGTAAGATTTCTATATTGGAGTCAGTTCTGAATATTGACAGAGAATCCAGAGTCAGTCTTGGAAATGGTTGAAAGCTACAAAGAAATTGAAAAGGGCAGATGACACTAATATGTGAGGAGTTAGGTTCAAAAGAAATTTTATCCTCTCAAAAACAAAAAGAACGGTTGAAAAAAATTTCCTCAACAAGAAGAAAAAGGTGGTTTCAAATCGTAAACTGCTTTTCGAGACTGACTCGGTATTTTCCATTTATACTCGGAACTGATTCTGTATTAGTATCATTTTAGTAAATAAAACATTTACTTTCTGTTTTTCTTTTCATTCCAAATAAAATACAGAAATCAATTATCTTTTCTTTTTTTTTTTTTGTCCCTGTGTTTATTCCCAGGTAACTTTCTCATCAGAGCAGTGGCTCCCAACCCACAGGTTAGGAACTCGCAACCGCAATGCCATTAAGTCGCTAATTGATTTTGAACTGAATGTGAATATTATATAGAACACGGTGAGGAACATATTGATATGAAGGTAATATTTTGGTTTATTTAATGTAAGAAACGTTTACCGAGGGCAAAAGGATACAAATGTAATGTGCCTTTTTCTGTAACATGTTGGATATTTTTCTGGGTGTAGAGGAAATCAAGTTGAATTTATTACATGTAATGTGTTTGTTGGGAAGATTGCTATAGTGTAAGTATTATGGTGCACGTATACTAAGTGTCGTTGCCTTTTCTTCTGTGACCGATATGAAAAAGGAAGAGGGAGAGAGAATTATCGCACAGACAATAACAGGCAGCCACCCTCCCCTTCCTTCTTTTCTTGTTATCCTCCTGTGGTATTGCCTTTCCCTGGCATACTCGCCTTTTGCCTCTCTGTGTTTATTGTGTGTTTGATTTCTGATTTGTTTTGTTCATGTCACCAGTGTCGCTCCTCCCAATTAACTGTTATGTGATTCTTAACCCTTTAAAAATGAGTGTTAAAAAAATACAATGATGATTTCTTGAAGTGGGGATTCACTGACATACTTATTGCAGGTATACAAAGATCACAGCATGTAGTATGTTTGGAACTTCTTGCTTATGGGTCTATGAAACCAGCTGAACTTCAAAGACCTCTCCAAACTAAACACTCTGACTTGAAAAATAAAAGTATTGATTTTTTTTTTTAAAGCAAAAGTCAAAATCCACCGGCTTGATAGCAACAGATTATTTCAAAACAAAAATTTAGCCGCTATTGAAGCTCCATACACGGTTGCATTAAAAAATAGTACATGATAAAAAAACACTCGCATAATACCTGAAAATCTTTTTCCATACATCAAAGATATTGTATGATTTGTTCTGAAGCAGTAAATAAATTATCACCTCTATCCATGTCAAACAATATGATCAAATGAAGGATAACAGATATGTATGAGGATATTTTATGTGAAATTATTCAAGAATTAAAAGAAACTGGGCTGGTCAGCAATAGCTTGATGAAACTATTGATGTGACAAACTTTTCACAACTTCTTGTGTTTGTTATAAAAATGAAAAAAATTAAGAGCTTTTTGTTTTGTAAGCCTCTGCAAACTTCAATTACTGCTGATATATTTTATTTAATTGATGATTTCTTCAAAGAATATTCTATGAAATGGGAGAAATTGTGCTGAGTTTTTACTAACTGGGCACCTTCAATGCTTGACTGTAAGTCTGGATTCCAATCGTTAGTTAAAAAAAGTAACTCCATAAATAATTGGGACTCACTACATAATTCATAGACAAGTAATAGCCCCCGCCCCCAAATAGCTACCAAGGTATTAGATGAGCCATTAAAAGAGATGATTCAAGCAGTAAATGTCATTTTATCAAGGCCACTTGCAAAACGCTTTTCAAAGTTTTATGTGAAGATTTGGGTTCAACGCATGGAGCACTACAATTTCATACACAGGTAAGGTGGCTCTCAAAAGGAAAGGCGTTGAAGAGATATCTTGAATTGAGAAGAGAGTTGCAAATATTTCTTGTTTCTCATAATGCAAATGAATAGGAACCATTGTTTATAGATGAATTTATGTTATAAAAATTGGCATACCTGGTTGACATTTTTCATATATTTAATAGTATTAATTAGTGTTGGGACGATTCCTAATTTTTATACGATTCCGATTCCAGGAAAATATTGATTAACGATTCCGATACCAAGTACGATTCCGATTCTGATTCCTAGGGAATTTATTGTTTTGAAATATACCAGGTAGTTTTATACTTATGGTCGGTAGTTCCCAAATATGTTCCCTAACTTTGGAAGAGATATTTTATGTCTACACCGTCGTGTTTTGGATTAAATAAAATTATTATATAGCAAACTAAACGGAAAAATTAGCAAAATTTATTCTAGAGAAAATTTATTTTACTTAATTGGAATACAGAAAAAAAAAACTCAAAGAAAATAGAATTTATCCTTCAGAGAAAAAACAAATAAAATAGAATTTATATAACAGAACAAAAACAAGAAAATTAGAGAATAAATACACACGATTCATTATTTTGGTCCTCATAATTAACAGATTTAATGAATTAAATAAAAAAAATATAGCGGAAGAGAAAGAAAATATATACTAATTAAATATAAAAAAGATAAATATTTAATTTAATAATTTATAAATGAACGTGTGTAATGAAAAAAAAAACAATATACCACGTGACATGGCGCCGTAGATACAAAATAACCGGGTTTGTATTACTGTACACATAGATTCGAAAAAATTGTCAAAAAACAAATATATAACAAACAAATATTATCAAAGGCAAGATAAGTTACTTTTCTACCAAACTGGATACATTTTTTTTGTTTTTATTCAATGTAACATGTTTATTCAGCTCAAAAACATGCAGTGTTTACCGATGTAATGGAAAATTCAAAATGGCGCCCGACACTCTCTTTAACATGGTAAGTTCGGGAAAAGGTGTTACAAATAATAAACTAGACAAAATACTATTAAAAAAACACCGAATATATATCAAAATATGTCACGGTAACATATATTGAGCGAGTTTCTAGCAGTATTTTGTATAGTTTATTATTTATAACATCTTTTCCCAAACTTACCGTGTTAAAGAGAATGTCGGGCGCCATTTTGAATTTTCCAATACATTGGTAAACACTGTATGCTTTTCGAGCTGAATAAACATGTTACATTGAATAAAAACCCGAAAAATATATCCAGTTAGGTAGAAAAATAACTTATCTTGCCTTTGATAACATTTATTTGTTATATATTTGTTTTTTGACAACTTTTTCGAATCTATGTGTACAGTAATACAAAGCCAACTATAAGTCCTTAGTAAAATTCTATTTATAAATACTTTTTAAAATGAAATTATTTAATTAATCGTAAATATTATTTAGACATAAAAATTAACTGATTACAAAACCTTTTAAAAATATATATATTAATTTCTTTTTCGTTCGGCAAAGAACTGCGCAAAACACTTTTAATTTTCAATTTAAAATTCTAGAAAAAAGATTATATTATTCTGCTTTTAATATAATCAAATTCACGGTTTTATCTTTCTGGAGAAAAAAAAAATAATGGATTTTATTTCAATGAAATTAAAAAAAAAAAAAACTTGACTGAATTGAATTAATTACCCTTAAATTAACGAAGGGGTTATTTAATAACTTTAGGTTTGGTAGAGATAGGTATGGGGTCGATTTTTTTGAAACTTCAAAAGAAACCGACTACTGTCAAAACTTTGCGAAATAATACGTGATCAATTTCATTTTAGAGATATTTCTTTCAAAACCCTTTTAAAAAAAGAAAAAAAAAAGTATATCGTTCTATTAAACCTTTTACTGTTTAAATAATTTGACTTTGCTCGTTTTGATTTTAAGAAAATATAAGTTGAAAAAGCATTTTCATTCAGTATTAGATTTGTCAGTAAAAAAAAACAATCGCCAAAAAGATTAGCGTTTTTTTTATTTTTACTCGCAATATAGAGCCCTGCATACTTCTTTTCAAGTTAACTCTTTTGTAGTTTTGATTACAATAGATCTGAATGAATGAACCTTGTAAGGGAGGGGCACTAAGCATTGCCCTGTTAATAATGAATTTCTTTGGTTTCTTTTTATTTCTCTCTTGCGGTTAGAAATATCAGGAATTTTTTTTCTTTTTTTCAGCATCAGACTAAAAGAATCGTAATGAAGGAATCGGAAAATTAAGGTATTTTTTAACGATGCGATTCCGATTCCGATACCTCCCAAAATACACGATTCTTACGATTAACGATTCCGATTCCGATTAATCGTCCCACCACTAGTATTAATACAGGATTACAGGATAAGGAAAGTATGATAATAGCTTTGTCTGAAAAGATATTATTTTTTAACATGAAATTGGAACTCTGGATCACCAAAATTAATCAAAAGAAATCCTACATGACATTTTTTCTCTAGTATTTTCCCCATCTTTTCATGCCACCCTCCTTGATTTTCTTTTATTCTCATCTCTTGCCTAGTTTTATGTTTTTGCTGTTTCCTTCTGTGTTCTTAATAGTATTATTATTACCTTGGAATCTATTATTCACATTTATTTACAACTATTGTGCATGATTTTAGTCAAAATGCACCCTTCTACCTTCAGTTTAAAGTCAGAAATTGAAAACCTTATAGAAAAGTGTTATAAGGGACATAACTACGTATCGAACCAGATACGAAACAAGATATAAAAGAGCTACCATTTTAAGGTGGGGGCGTCTTGTCTTGTTTGCAGCCTTGCGTCCTACCAGTCTTGTGTCTTACACTCTACAAGTGTACTCCAGTTAATCAAGCTTCCCAGGGACGAGCTTTTAGCTCTCACACGCTAAGTTCTTTTTCTTTACCTTCAGTTACCTTTATCTACCTTCAAAAGCAAGTAACCATTTTGTATTATTGTGAAGTACTAATAAACCTTTTTGTTACGCATTCCATTCGTCATATTATTATATACCGTTGAACAGGATATAACAGTTCGCGAACGAAGATGATTCTTTATCTCTTAACAGAGATTAATTACTATATTTAAAGGGCTGTGTACTATTCAATGATTTTTGACGAAAATTTACAAGAATTTCGTTCCTAAACTACCATTAGGATCACGTGCGACAAAGAACTATTTGAATTTTCCTACATAAAATAGTGGAAAGTACGGATTTCTCCGATAAGAACTCACAGAAAGGTAATAAAATTGTACTTGAAAGATATTGTCATAACAAATGCGAGGTAAAGTGAACTTTATTTATATTTTTCATGAAAAAATATTTGGGAAACGCAAACTGAATTCAAACCCGGCATCATAGGATTACGAGTTTTCAAAAGAAAAGAAAGAAATCTAGCGATTCTTTCTCTCTAAACAAAACAGAGACTATTGTTATAATTTTTCTTTTTTTTGCAACCATATTTTTGTTGAAAAACAGTTTGTTCGTCATTGTTGTAATTAATTATTAGAACTATTTGTGTGAATTTGAAAAAGTATTATTGTGTAAAATTACGTTGTTGAAGCAGTTTATTTTGCAAAACTTGTAAAAGTATTGTTGCTAATTTGCGAAAACGCATATTTATGAACTTTTGTAGAATCATTGTTGTAAATTTTGGAAAGACATTTTTTAAACTAAAATGGGGTAATTGGCTGAGTTGATGAAAGTGCTAACTCTTAGCATTCAGGAACAGTCAAAAATGACACAACAATTCTTAGTGCAACAACAACAACAACAGCTACAACAACAAGAAATGACACAAAAAAATTTAGAGGCACAACAAGAACAAACAAAAATACTTCAACGCCAAATGTCGACTCAACAAAAGAATTTGGAAAATTAATTCAAACTTCGACAACTGAGAAAAAAATGAATTTTTCTGCAGAGGGTATTTCAAACTCTTTGTCAGAATTTCACTACTTTTCCGATACTGGCGTTACATTTCCAGCATACTATAGAAGGTATGAAACAGTTTTTACAAAGAGGTGTTTAGACTGGACTGATGAAGAAAAAGTTATGCTGTTACTTCAAAAACTGGGTACTGACGAAAACACCAAGTATGCTAACTTAATTTTACCAAAAAAAAAAACGGAAGAAGTGACCTTTGAAGAGACAATCAATACTTTATCTAGAATATTTGATAAAAGAGATAACCTTTTCCACTCTAAATATAAATGTTTTAATTTACAGAAATCAGAATCTGAAGACTATCTAGAGTATGCTTATGTGAATCATTTTAAATTAAATGAAATTTCTGTGGATTTATTTAAATGCTTGATCTTTGTGCAGGGACTCACAGCACCAAGGGACAAAGATATCAAATCCCGGATCCTGACAATTATGGAGTCGGACCCAAATATAACTTTACAAAAAGTTACCGGGGAATGTCAACGTCTCATTAATATCAAGAGAAACAACACCCGCATTGAAGAAAAAAGTGTTTACAAGGTACAACATGTAAAAATGCAAAGGACCTCTAGAACGTACAAGACCCAAGAACAAAAGACCCCCAGAATGCACAATGACCAAAATTGTGAATGCTGCGGAAGTACGAGACACACCAAAACGACCTGCTGGTTCAGGAATAGAATATGTTACGAATGTGGATTCAGAGGCCACAAGGGAGCGTATTGTGACCAGAAGAAAAAGCGAAGGACCGACAAAGTGAATGCGCTTCGCACAAGGAAAGAGAAAAGTTGCGAAAGGCATAAGTATGTCAGTGTTCACATAAATGGACATCCTGTAACATTACTCCTGGATAGTGGTGCGGACATCAGCATCATAGATGAAGATATCTGGAGAAGGATCAGTCGACCTGAACTAATGGAAACAGCAAGATGGCGAAGAACGTGTGCGGCAAAAAGTTGGAATTCAAAGGAGAACTGAGGTACAACGTGACATTTGGCAGTCAGACACGCAAGTCCAAAGTGTACGTGGTACCAGGAAGGAACACAAGTCTATTTGGAGTGGATTGGTTTGTCCTGTTTAACTTATGGGAATGACCAGTTAATTCTTTTTGTAATAGGTTGAACACAGAGAAATCGAACCAAGTGGAAAGCTTCCTGGACGATGTAAAAGCAGAATTCTCAAGAGTTTTTGCCAAAGGACTTGGACACTGTGAAAATAGAAACCAAATTTTAAATGAAGAAAGATGCCACCCCAGTGTTCAAACCTAAAAGAAATGTACCTTTTTCATCAATGGACGCAATCGAGAAGGAGTTGGAGAGACTTCAACAGTTAGATGTCATTGAAAAAGTTGACCATATGGATTGGGCCAGCCCGACGGTATATGTGAAGAAAAAAAATAATAAAATCAGAGTCTTTGCTGATTTCTCAACGGGCCTGAATGATTGTTTAAAGGACCACAATTATCCCCTTCTGTCGGCAGAAGATCTATTCTCAAAACTAAACAGAGGAAAAAATTTTTCCAAGATAGACCTCTCGGACACGTACTTGCAAATCAAGTTCAATGAGGAATGCTCAAAGTACCTGTGCATTATCACGCATAAGGGTATCTTCAAGCTAAAGAGGCTTCCTTTCGGCTTAAAAGTCGTCCCTGCTCTTTTCCAACAGATAATGGATACGAGCCTCACAGGGTTGGAATTTGCAATGTCATACCTTGACGATGTCTTGATAAAGAGCAGTAATTTGCAAGAAGCACGTCAGAGAAGTACTTAAGAGAATGGAGGTGTTTGGTTTCAGATTGAGTCCGCAGAAATGCGATTTCTTCATGAAAAAGATCAAATACCTGGGTCAAATAATTGACGAAGATGGACGAAGGCCAGATCTACAAAGGACCGAAGCAATCGAAAAGATGTCTGCCTCAGACTCAGTACCAAAATTACAGTCATTTTTGGGATTATGCGATATACATCCCTAATGTGCATAATTTGAGAGCTCCTCTTAACAAGCTACTAAAAAAAGGCAGTAGATGGAATTGGACAAAGGAATGTGAATCTGCTTTCCAGAAAATTAAGAAATGTCTACTGTCAGATCTGGCATTAGCACATTTCGATCCAGAAAAGGAGATGGTACTAGCAACGGACGCCAGTGATTACGGAGTTGGTGCTGCATTACTCCATAAGTATGAGGATGGAACAACAAAAGCAATCGCTCACGCGTCAGGAACTTTTTTTGAAGCTGAGAAAAACTACAAAAGGAGGCTCTCTCGATAATATTTGGAGTCAAAAAGTTTAACCGTTTTCTCCATGGACGAAACTTCATATTACAGACGGATCATAAACTGTTAATCACGATATTTGGATCGAAGAAAGGCATCCCTATGCATACTGCAAATCGACGACAGCGATGGGCTTTAACTCTCTTAAACTATCAGTTTAAGATGGAGCATGTATCATCAAAAAAGCTAGGACACGCGGATGCCCTGTCAAGGTTGATTCCAAAAAGAAATGAAAGTTTTGAAGAGACGGTAATTGCAGCTCTTAAAGATGAAAGCGAATGCTCAAATTCAATGTGCAGTATGATCCGTGAACTCCCGGTAACTCTAGAAGAGATTAAAAGAGAAGCTGCAAAAGATCTCTTCATAAAGAAAATGAAAAATCAAGTAGGACGAACAGAAATAAAAAGGACAAATCACACCTTTTTCCATTTGCAAAGATGTACTCACGTATGCTGATAGTTCTTTTTCTTTACCTTCAGTTACATTTATCTAACTTCAAAAGCAAGTAGACATAATAGGGGTTAAAGTTAAAAAAATTGACTGTCATTTTTTTGTTTTTTTGCTCAGCATACACCTCCAAACACTCGGGCAACGCCGGGCACCCATGCTAGTATATCTATAAAAGTGAAAATGTCTGTGTGTGTCTGTCTGTGTACATTTTCCTACCAAATAACTCTGTTAATTTTCGATCTACAAACTCGAAATTTGACATACGGAGTAGTGAGATTTGGGAAAATCTTTTTGATCGGTTTTCGGCCAGAAATTTGGCTGTTAAGGGGTCAAAGTTCAACGATTTGACTTTTGAGAACTCTACCAAACTCCTCCACCAATTTTGGGTCTAAACACTTGAAATTTTAGATGGGGCAAACATTTTAATTTAATTTGAGCCCAAAACAAATGTTAAGGGGTCAAAATTGAAGTCAAAGTTTTAAAAAATTTGACGTCTGCAGTCTCTAATAACTTTTCTCTATGGTAGTTAAGGAAGCCTATTATATAGAAAGGCATTACCGTACATATTCACACTTTTTAATATATACATATGCACATAACTTTATGAACAGTACATAGGGCCCGAGCAGAACTGCTAGTAAATAAATAAATCTAACTTTGGGGGTGGGGGTGAACTAACATAGGATCATGGTATACAATAATATCTTTTTCTTCTTTTTAATTATAAATTTCAATCAATCAAAGAAAACAATGCATGAAATTAAATTACTGCATGTTATAAACTCTGCATGAAATTTAAAGCATGAAAATTGTATTGCTTTTACTTGCTAGACACATGTTCTGGATTACTGACACACACAGTAGGATACAGTGAACTTTCTGTTTGTGAGTATCAAAGATGCCCCACAATATTTCCATGGGTTGGTTTTGTGCATTATTTTTAATTTTAATTTTATTTTACAAAATAAGCAATTTGGATTATTCAGACTACTGTTCTAATCTTTTGCATTATTCTCACAGTAAACTTTCAGCCTTCTTCAATTTCATCTTGTCAAACTCTATGCCGAAATCAGTTCATATGGATCTGTGGCGCAACAGATAAAAGTGCTAAATTCTAAGTGACAATCTTCTGAAGATTTAAGTACAGTACAGACGATACTAAAAGTACAATTACGAATTAAAGTCTAGTCATGGCTGATGAAACCATATCAAGCTACCCTGCACAGATTTTTTAGAAAGACACACCTGAAAAAGAGGTTATATTGATCAAATCATTGTGAGAACAACATTGAGAATAAGAACACTAATCCAAATAATCCAATCCTTATCTAAAGAATTCCAGAATGAGCAATTTTTTAATCTTTAATAATTGACTTACAAACGATAGAAGTATCTGCCCTCTCTCTGGTTAGAAAATCTTCACACAACAATGAAATATTTCTAACAAGAAACTTTAGTTCAGACGCATTGAATTTTCTGGAGACCTACCTAAATTATCACCCGTGTATTTTGAGGATTGATCCTCATATTAAAACTACTTGCTTTCGAATTATTAGGTAAAATATTTTCCCTTTAACAATCTTATATGCAACAAAGAAGTGTCAATAAAATTCTTTTCATTGTCTCAGGATTTCCTCTGTTAATTATTTTTGTTTAAGGCATGTGCATGGAAAAGTGCCATAATCAGCTGAAGTTTGTGCAACTGTGATGCAGCAGCAAAGGAGAGATAATCTTTGAAAAGCACTCGAATAACTCTAGTGACAATTTAGCTTGAAGTATGAGGCAGAAGGGGGTGATATTTGCAGTAAGTCAGCAAAAGGAAACACTCTATCATGACTGATGTAATTCGAGTTTCCTGCAACAATGACTAAGATGAACTATAAAGGTAGCAAATCGACCAAATATTCAGTTTTATATGGAACTAGCATGGCTATCCGGCATTGTTCAGGAGCGTGGATTAAAAAAATGGGCTAAAATCTTTCTTTGAACACTCTCTTTCTCCCACTTTCTGGTTTAGATAAGAGAAAGAAAGAAAAGGAAATTTGATTGACTGTTTGACCTCGTTTCAGTAAAAATGAAAAAAGTAATTTTTTATACTCCCCCAAATGTCAAAACCCGGATGATGAAAGAGCAATCTTCTTTAGCAATGTATATGCACGCGCACACACACACACACACACACACACAGTTTGATTCAGATCAAAATACAATTTAGGATCTCTATCTATATAAAGTTAGATATGTGTATATGTTTATATATTTGTACATCTAGGATACACTCTAAACTAATTAACCGATCATTATGAATTTTGAAACATAGCTGCTAAGTGTAAGGAGTCCAAATTTGAGTTTAATTTAATTTTATTCAAAAAGTCTTTTATGTAAATTCAGATAATTCCAATTTTTGTAAAATTTCAATTATAGATATTAATTTTTTAAATTTCAGTTTCTTTTCAGTATTTTAAATATTTCGTTTTTGAGAGGGACATAATATAGGCAAATTTCTCATTTAAAAATTTAAATATTTTTTACATTTGCGATGAATCTGATCTATACTCATTAGACACCGATTAAACAAGATTTCCTGAGTTTTTATTTCTTCTTAAGATACCTTAAACTTAAACCTGACATTTTAGACATTTTCTAGAATCAAAATCCTTTAATAGATTTTGATCAAAATTGGAATAAAGATTCTAGACATAAGTTTCAGCATCATTATATCTTGATTTTAATCTTTGTAAAAAAACATCAAGAGACTTCCTCCTGGTGCATTGCGGTCCGGTCCCCAACCAGAGCAGGCAAGATTATAGTCAATTGTTGACATTCTCTCTTAGATTACCGGAACATGGATTCCTCAACATTAAATGGTTTACACATTTTTAATCTTAATTTTTAAGATTAACCCAGCTATTTTAATATATAAGCTTTAAAACAAAAGTTACATAAATCATAATACTAACTGATATTAATATGACACATTAATCTAAAACAAAATTAATTAATGTTTATAAGATAGGTGTATTTGTTATTAATATTAACAATATATAAAATTTAACTCTAATAAAATGTATATTCTTTTATTAATTAGAAGTAGTTTTATTTCATTTTTGAATGACTTTGACTATTTTATTTGTACTGAGGACTATTATGAAATATATATGGGGTCCAGTTATATGGCGCAAGACACTTGCCGTTCATCAGAGTTCCATCTGCATGGCAGTGGTCATGACATGCACGTGGGGTTGATTTGTCGGGGAGAAGCACAGTATGATAAAACATCACTGTGCTTTTAACACATGTCCACACCAGACCTTAACCAACAAGGTTCTTTAACCTAAGACTGAGGGTGGGGTAACCCTGACAAAAACTTCCAGAGGAGCTTAGGCCCTGTCAGCTACGGCATGCATGACCCACCAGTGTGTAGAGTATGCTCTGGTGTCCAGCAACCTAAGTCCTAGTAATGGATCGAATGGCATTGGAGTGAAGAGGGTTCCCGTAAGCCATGGTGAAGGCAACCCCCTCTAGGAGATGCAAACCTCTTACTTAAAAAAACATAAAGCATAAGACCAATACCCGCATTAAGCTGGTCTGCCGTTTGACTTTTTGCTGGCTATCTTGCTTTTGCTTCTTGTTGGATCTCAACACTTTGAACCGGGAGACTTAGCAGTCATACAAAGCTAAAACTGTGCAATATACTCCCTCAATTACACTTGTCTACATCAAAAAGAAAAAAAACGTCTTAAACTAATCTGACCACAGGCAAAAAAAGGCTTATCCTAACATCGCTTTTCACAACAATATTTAGGCAGTTGGGTGCTCAGTGGGGCTTTTTGTGACTGAGCAGCCTTTTCAAGAGAGCACCGAAAGAAAATGCATCCTAAACAAAGCTGCCAGTTGTCCATATTAGCAGGAACAGAAACAAAGGATATTATGCTAAACAGCACTCACTCTAGCTCTGTTGCTGGAATGTGAGAACATTTATTTATAATGGTAAAAGACTAGAATGGAAGACTGCAATTTTGGCCAAGGAATTGCGAAGATACAATGTAGACATTGTTGCACTCTCTGAGACACGTTTCGCAGATTGAGCGTGAGTCAGTCTACACTTCTGGTCTGGTAGACTTGAAAGGGAGAGACGTGAGGCTGGTGTGGTCTTTGCAGTTAAGAACTTAATTGACAAGATTGAGCAGCCAGTTGGCATAAATGACCGTGCAATGAGATTGAGAATTTCCCCTTGCTGCTGGTCGTTACATGAATGTTCTTTCTGTCTATGCGCCGACTCTTACTTTATCTGAAGACGATAATTCTTCTTTTTATCATATGCTTAGATCTGTTATCACTGGTTTGCCAAGTGCTGAGGGTTTGGTGATTCTTGGTGACTTCAATGCACGAGTCAGCTCAGACAATGAGACCTGGTCTCCGCTAAATCCATGTGGCATTGGCAGTCAATTCAAATGGTCTTCTTCTTTTTCAGCTCTGCAGTGAACTAAATCTTGTTATCATCAACACTTTTTCTCACCAGAAAGACAAGGAAACCTGCTTCCATCTCTAGTCTAAACATGGCTATTTGCTTGATTACATACTGTGTAGATATGATGATCTTGGAAATTTTTGCAAAAACAGAGTAATGTGTTGTGCCAACTGTGGTACTGATCATTTAATGGTCGGAGCTAAACTCAACGTTTCAATTTGCAAGGAAAGCCATTTTAATGGAGTAAAATTGCCTAAGCATATTGATGTCTTCAAATTGAAGGATCCAGTTGTACAAAGTTCCTTGAAATCTGCTTTTAACAAGGTGGATTTCTCAGATTGTGATTGGGAGACAGTAAGAGATACAATATACCAAAAAGGTGTTGAAGCTCTTGGATTGAAGGCTCCCCGACATCGAGATTGGTTTGCTGACAACTCGAATCTAATTAACCTTTAAATTGATAGAAAGCGGAAAGCTCATTTGAAACTTCTCAACTCTTCACCTCTGAACAAGCCAGCTCTCGCTGCCAACTTCTCTTCTGTATGGGATGAGGTTCAGTGTTGTGTGCACCAAATAAAAAACAAATGGTGTTCTGACCTTTCCAAGGAGATACAGACTGCTTACGATCATAGACGTCAAGACATTTTACACTTTGTTTCATCAGGCTTATGGTCTGAAATCCTTTTCAACTACACCACTCCTGGCGAAGGATGGGAGAACCTTGTTGAAAACCTCAGATAAAATTATGCATCGATGGCTTGAACACTTTGTGATCTGTTTCACAACCCATCCAATGTTGATGTTGCTGCAATAGAAAGTATCCCTCAGGTTTCCTTTTGTCCAGAACTTGATGCTGAACAAACTCTTGTGGAAACAGTTCGCTGCATAAAACTGATCAACTCGGACAAAGCCCCTGGGCTGGATGGCATTCCTGTTGAGCTGCTGAAACATGGTGGTGTCAATGTAAATTGTGTGGTCCATTCTTTGATACTGTTAGTATGACAGGGTGACCCGGTTGCCCAAGACTGGATAGATGCCATCCTGATTATGTTGTGCAAAGGAAAGGGTACAAGATCTGATTGTGGAAATTATCGAGGTATCTCGCTGCTGACTGCAGTTGGAAAGGTATTTGCATGACTCTTGTTAAACCGATGTGAGAAGTATATCTGTCCTAATATCCAATCTGGTTTTA
Organism: Euprymna scolopes; assembly: GCF_053919585.1. Classification (NCBI taxonomy): domain Eukaryota; kingdom Metazoa; phylum Mollusca; class Cephalopoda; order Sepiida; family Sepiolidae; genus Euprymna; species Euprymna scolopes. The sequence continues at coordinate 32,687,646 of NC_136515.1, forward strand.
TAGGTGGATGAGGGACCGTGGATATAGTGTTTTCTGCTCGACAGCTTTTAGAAAAGTATTGAGCAGTGTATACCTCTTTACCAAGGCATTTGACACGGTTAACCATGAGGCTCTCTGGAAAGTGCTAGAAAAATTTGGCTGTACACCTGCTTTTACAGACAAGTTCAAGTAACTTTATCATAATATGAAAGGTTGTGTCAACTTTAATCGTCGGCTTTCAGAAGAATTCCCCATTGATAATGGAGTGAAGCAGGGTGATATACCTGCACCAACATTGTTTTTGCTCTATCTGACTGCTGTGCTCTGTTATGGTTTCCATGATTGTGATATGGGCGTTTATATTAAATTCTGAATGACTGGAAAGGTGTTCAACCTCAAAAGATTCCAAACATAACACTTGTTAGTAATGGATTTGTTAGGGAGCTGTTGTATGCTGATGATACTGACCTGGTGACAAACTCCCCAGTAAATATGTAATTAGTGATGGATCTCTGCATGAATGCTTGTACCTGCTTCGGACTGACAGCATTAAGAAAACTACAATCATGTATGCTCCTGCTCCTGATGATCTGTATGTGGAACCTGATATCTACGGAAAACGCCTTGAAGTCATAAAAAATTTTGTCTACTGTGGTAGTATCTTATCAGATGATTGCATCATACGCATTTGGAAGATTACAAGATAGTCTGGTGTGATGGTGATCTAACTCTGACAACTAAAATGTCAGTATACAAACATGTGTATTACTATCCCTATTCTATGCCTCTGAAACATGGACCCTGTACCGGTCACATGTGGAACAGCTCGAGAGGTTTCATCAGCACTGGCTTAGACACATGCTTGGTTTAAAGTGGGATGGTTTTGTCCCTGCTACATGTGTTTTAAAAAAGGCCAAAACCACTAGTATTGCTGCCATTGTTATTAAGAACCAGTTGGGCGAATCATCTTGTCTGGCTTGATGACTATCGACTCCCAAAACAGTTGTTATATGGTGAGCTCCTTCTTGGCAAAAAAACCCAGCACAAGCCCAAAAAACATTTTTGTGATATCATCGAGGAGAGTTTGGTAGACTTTAATGTTCCTGTTGACAGTTGAGAGTTCCTAGCGTATGATCGCAAGCAGTGGAGAGGGGCGCAGAAGACTTTGAAGCAGCCAAGTTAGGACTGAATTATGCTCAAGAGAGCATGTAGGAAATGCCAATCTTTGTCGCCCAATCATGGAGATTTTTGGATCTGTGAGGTATGTGACTGGGCTCTGTTGTGTAACACCTCAAGAAGGTGGTTAAGGACTCTTATTTCTCTAGATTCTTGGCACGTGTCGTCTAGACTTCTCGGAGGCTGTTACATGAATCTGGTATGCTGAAAGCGAATATCGAAGCGGCAGGCAGGAAGAAAGACAAACAATTGTAGTCTATCTACAGAAGCTTAATTTTCACAAAACTATGTACAAAATGTTTTTACAATTCTCATTCAGATTTTGTAAGTTCTTTTCCAAGTCTCAACTCTCTTCACAGACAGCGACCAATGGATGGATGAGGTGGGGAGGGGGCCCCTCTCCAGGGAACGGCGGGTTTATACGACCTGTTCTCCCTGAATTCAACAAGCAATCTCTTTAATTTTAGAGCGCATCGGTGGGGTGGAAGTCTCCCCAGCCAATCAAATCACGCTAAGCCCCAATCTTAATTCTTCCAAAAATCAATTTAATCGCTGGAATGAATGCTTCTAATTATTCCCAACTGAACCAAAAAAAAAAATCTTTCAAAAAAAAAAATCATTTCAACTCTCAAAATTTCCAAAAGTCTAATTTTGGACCATCCATTTCATATGAAAAAAATATATCTTTCCGCTTGAGGAGGAAGAGAAGAGAAAAAAGAAAGAGAGAAGGAAAAGAACAATTAGTTAAATTTTCAAGAAAACCCAATTCAATTCTTAAATTAATATCTCCACAACCCCTGTCAAGGAATTACTTTCAATTTCCCCAATCTAGGTACAATTATAACCCCCCCCCCATTTTTTTTTCTTTTCTTTTTACTAGATCAACTCATATAAACTTGATATGGTAATTTCCCACTAGGAGGACTGCTCCCTATTCCAAAATAAAAACGAAGTTGATCTGACTCAATTTCAAAATAGGATGTCAACAGTTCTCTCCCCTTCTGGCTGTCGCTCCCCATAATCTGTCTTTCAGAGGGGTTTCTTGGGTCCCTCTCGGTCTCAGTGTCAACCGTTTCTTCAATACGGATAGAGGGATTTGGTCTTCTTCCTTCCAGGTTCCACTCGAACCCTCCGACAGAATTTCACTGCCCGCATTCGACCCTCTGCAGGGTCGTCTCCAATGCCAACACCCTCTGTAGTCCTCAATTTGGAAATCCGTCCAGATTGGCGCTGATTTCCGGCCTCTTGCAATCCCCGGGGGTCTGGGATCGCCATTTTATTAATCCGATTTCTCAGTATTCTCATAACATCTACGTCGAGTTGAACGGGCTCTCCCTCCTCATCGGAGGTTTCCATTTCCTGGGGTGCAACCAAAGTGGCCTTATGTGGGCATCTCCCCGATTTCCATGGTACGGGTTTAACATCATATTCCAATTCCGCCAACTTCAGATCATTGGCGTATACCCTTTTTATTTTCCCAGCAACCTGGTCCCAGATTATAAATGAAAGAGGGCCAGTCTGCTCCACTATTCAATAATAAGGAGTCCAACGCTTATCCAGCTTCCCTTCTCAAGTTTTTACCTTATAACACACAGGGTCTCCTACCTTGAATTCCACTTCCCTTCGATCCTTGTTCACTCGAGCGTTCCGCTTCTTCTGTGCTCGCTTAATGCGGTTCCTTGCCTGGACAAATTTCTGATGTTGCTGTTCCAACAATATTTGGTGATGCTCCTCCCCCAAATACTTCCTACGCGGCATTAAAAGATTATCAATCGGGAGCACAATATCCCTTCCAAACACTAATTCAAATAGTGAGAATTCCGATGTTTCATTCATCGTGAACCTCACTGCTGCTAAGGCTTATGTGAGGAACCGATCCCATTCTGCCGGATTATCAGTCACAAGCTTACCCAGGATATCCACCAGCGTCTTGTGGAAGCGTTCGACCTTGGAGTTACTCTGGAGGTGATAAGGGGAGGTCAACACATGCTGGACACCAAGTTCATCGAGTACCTCATTCATGATTCTATTCACATTCTCTGCCCCATTGTCGGTAACTAATTGTTCTGGGGATCCATACCTCGGATAAATCTCACCTAGGATTACACTGGCCACTGACTGGGCTGTCTTATCTAGCACGGCATAAGCTTCTGGCCAGTTAGTAAGCCAGTCCACTATGTTCACGATATATTGATTACCATGCTCTGTCAAGGGGTAGGGTCCGGAAATGTCCAAACTCACTTTCTGGAAGGGATACTGTGGAACATCTGTCTCCGCCAGTGGAGCAAGCGAGTGGTATCTACTGTGAGTCTGACATGTTATGCATCTATTTACCCATTCTACAACATCCTTGACCAATCCCGGCCAATAATAATTTCTAAATATCAACTGATACGTCTTCTTGGTTCCTAAATGCCCCGCCTTCTCATGGGCTTGATCCAGGACTTCTCTACGTAGGCGGGCTGGTACCACCATCTTTAATCCCATTTCTCCGTCTCGACCGGCAATATAATACAGCCTATCATGGTGGAGGGTGTATTTTTGGGTTCAACCCTCCTTGGTGTATGGTTTTTGGCTCAGATAAAGACCTGATGACCTCCACCTTGTCTATGTCCGGTCTTATTCCAGCCTCATCGATCACAAACCCCAAATACTTGGTCTCCTTCTTAAGAAACTGACATTTGGGTAACTTTATTTTAAGTTGGTGTTGGCGCAACCTCTCAAATACCTCCGTCAAACGTGCAAAGTGCTCCTCAGGCGTTCGTGAGAAGATTGAAATATCGTCAAAGTATGCCACCGCAAATCCCTCCAACCCTTGTAAAACTATTGACATCAATTGTGAGAAGACCCCTGGTGCATTACAGAAGCCAAAAGGCATAACTCTAAAATTAAACAGTCCTGCATGACATGCAAACGCCGCTTTCTCTTGATCCTCCCCATCGAGGGCTACCTGCCAGTAACCTGATCCACCGGTCCAAGGTGGTAAAGCATCTTGCTTTACCCAACAAAGCCAGTATGTCATCTAGAGGCAAAGGCACCACTAAGGGTTTGGTAATGGCATTCAGCTTCCGGAAATCCACACAAAATCTGTGTCCCCCGTCTTTCTTCATGATCATCACGAGGAAACTCCACGGCGAGGTGGAGTGTTCAATTATTCCCGCCTCCAACATCTCAGACATCGCTTCCTCTACAATTTTTCTTTTATGAATCAGGGTTCGGTAAGGTTTCAACCTCACAGGTGGGTGATCTCCTGTATCAATCTTCATTGTCACTGTGTCTGTGCATCCCAATTCCTGATCGCTGGAAGCGATAATATCTCGATTGCGCTCTAGCAGTCTTATTACCTCCCTTTGATACTCAGGCGGGGCTATCACTTCCTCTGTCTTTATTCTTGGTGGTTCACGCCAATTCCTTGTCTGCTCTCTATCCCAGGTCCCTATCCTTTGAATTCTTTTAACAGGGCAGGCTGTCCCCACCTGGGTTCCGCATTTAACCCGTACTGTCTTACAGGAATTATTTGTTAACAGCACTGGGAAGCTCCCAGGTCCACTCACTATAGCATCACTAATCGCCACCTCAACATTCCCGTCTCCCTCTTCTTCTAGAGAGGTCACCTGGTTATCATCAGGACTCCCCCTCCTCTGTCCCTGGATCTCTCCTGTTGTGGATACTATTGTTTGGGGAGGAATTTCCGTATCCTCTGAGGTCACCACCGGAAGGTCCTTTAGCTGCCTTCGGCCGCTCAGGGGAATACTTTTCCTGCCCAACCACAGGGTCAGTGGAGCAAAGGTGACAACTACTCCCATTCCTTCTAACCAATCATATCCCAATATTAATTCTTCACATAAATCGGGCGTCACGTAAGCCTGTAATTGCTACCTCATAGGGGAGCCTGGTCAGTCCTTCTAGGCGTAGTTGGCCCTGGTCAGCCTATGTCGATTCCAGGTCAACTGTACACAAACGTCCTCTGCCGGTTATCTTCCAATAAGTACTAGACCTAATCAGTGTCACCGAGGCGCCTGTATCAATCAGGGCTGCCACTTTCAATATACAGCCGACTTCCACCCACTTTAACCGTTTTCCTTCTCCTGACTTATCCTTAGCCAGCGGCTTTTCGCTCCACTTCTGCATCAAGGAGTCTCTCCTTTTTCGGGAGCACTCTCTTCGCGTATGGCCTGACTCCCAACAATGCCAACATTTCCTCTTCGGGCAGCTTCACGCCATATGACCGAACTGACCACAGTTCCAGCATCTCAGGTGCCCCTCGGCTGGCCTGGCTTCCTGGTCTGTAAGGGTCATCAGGTTGCAACTCTGTTAGTCTCTTTCCTGAGCCGCTCCTGGGCAGGCGGGAGGCGATCTCAACTCTGACCGCCTGACCTGCTATTTTTTTGTCTGGTGGGACAGGGGGTGGTCTACCTTTAGCTTTTCTTTTTCCCAACCTACGGTCCGCCGCATCCGTACACCGACGTACACCGACATGGCTATAACGACCCCGTCTCTCATGCATCAGGTCATTCTCTACCCTCCTTCTTTCCCATCTATAGGTAAAACGAGCCATTCCTCTCCTTTGAGGGGGCATAGGGGCTCCTTGGCATTCCCTCCTTCTCTGATACTTGTGGGGGCCCATTCCTCGGTCGATACTCTCGATTAGGACTACATGTCCTCGCATCATTTTCCTGTAACCGGCGGGGGGGGGGGCAACGAATTTGTGCCCATACCTGCTCCCTACTTCGGGCCAATTCAACTGCTTCCTGCAGTCCGACCGGACCATCCTTCATGACATCAGCTCGGACATCACTATCCCTTAAAGCCTCTTCCAATATAGCAGCCAATAACGCCTGCACTGTTTTGGTTTCTCATCCAGAAAACTCTTCAAGCCAAACCAGATATCCGGTCGCCGAGGTCAGCTATGCTTTCTCCGGATTGTTGTCGGATCTGAATCACTTTTCTCATTGCGTCAAGGGGACTCCGTTCTCCGGAATACTCCCCTTCTAAAGCTGCTCGTAATTGCTCCCATTTCAACTGAGGATTATCAGTTATCTGTTGACAAATAAACCTTGAGGCTGATACCTCCCTGTCCATAAGATCATAAACTGTTTTTTTCTTCAAAATAGAATGTATCCAATTATGAATTCACCCGGATCTCCTCTAAATTCGGGAGATTCCAATCTCCCCAACAGAGCTAGAGAAATTTCTGCCGCGTTCCGCCGTTCCTGGGAAAACTTTCTGATTGGCCATGTCCCATAACTAACTCAATCAGGGCTTCCGCCTCCCGTATATTCTGATCAGTGTCAACCTCTCCCTTCTGCAGGAGCAATTCACTCCTGACTGCTTCAGTCGACATTCTCACAATTCATCCAACTATCCCCTCAATATTGATTACTTCTCTACGCTCAATTAATCGTTTGAACAACAACAACAAAAAATAAGAACTTCCTCTTCAGACTTTAACCCAATATCAACAACAAAAGAATAATAATAAAAAACAATTAGACAATCACAAAAAACCCTCAAGCAAAAGCAATAAAAACCTTTTCCACCTTCTCTTTCTCCTTCCTCTCTCAAGCCTTTTAATTCAGCAAAAAAATATTTATATAACTCAATCCCAGAAAGGAAAAGTCTACGCAACAGCGATTGGTCCAGTTTAAAGTAACCTTCGCTTGTACCTGCAAAATAAATCACCCCTACTTTTCATCAATTCACTGATATTAGTGCTATGAGGTTGGAAGCACACACGACTATTTGTTAATTTCACAGTGACAGCCAAATCACGCTATCTTATGGCCTCTCTCTCTCTCTCTCTCTCTCTCTCTCTCTCTCTCTATGATCCTTCTCACTCTCTCTCTAGGCCAAATTGCACAGACAGCAGAAAGGAGAAAAATAAAGTTTGCTTACCTGCCTGTGTCGTTCTCTTCTTCCTTTCTATCTCTCTCTCGTCGCTTTGCAACGCGCACTTGTCAAATATTAAAAAAAGTGTCTCTTTTCTTTCTTCTCGTCGCTTTGCGGCGCGCACTTGTTGAATGTTAAAAAATGTCTCTTTTCTCTGTTTTCTTTTTTTTTTTTTCAAAATGTTCAAACGCTTTGTTTTTTTTCTTCAAAACAAAATGTCTTGTGCAAATTCTTTTTCTGGCTCAAAGTCTTTCTTCAGGCACTGTTTTTTTTCTTCTTCTTCCTTGGGCGTCTCTTTATCGGTTTTCTTTTTTGTCTCTCCTTCCTTTGTTTTCAAAAGTCCCCGTCTGTCTGTCTGTCTGTCTCTTTCTTAGTACGTATTTTCCTCTGCCACCAATAATGTAGGATTATAACGCAATCCCAACTCCGTATTTTTTTTTTTTCTGTGGTAACAAAAAAAAAAGAGAAATATCAAGTCTCACCCTTCTTTCGGGTCGATTATCCTTGTCGCGGCAACCAATTGTAATGCCTCCTCGAGGAGGCGTTACATTGTCCAAGGCAGGTCTTGTTAATCACAGGAAAGCACACGATGAAACAAGTTTATTGTTGGTTTCAACGAAACCAATGACCATCATCAGTGTCATGTCTGTTTGAGGGTGTACAAGTCGCTGACAGGACTTAAGAGTCATCTTCAGGCACATGTGTGTTCAGTGACTGAGGGAGTGGCACTTGTCTGACAAGACGTCGCAAGCATCATATATATGTATATAATGGCTTCAATTAAAGTTTAAAATGCAAAAGTCAAGTATCATGGTTCAATCATGCTCTCTAAAAATTTAAAATTGGTGTGGAATCAAACTTCGATAGAGCAGCTGTAGTCAAGGGTGAAAAAAAATAAAAATGAGGATATTATGCCTATGAGAACAATATCAAAAGGGAGAAAGAAAAACATTCTTTTTTAAGTATCTCAATAAGGCATGCAACAAATTCTTTCATAATAAGCATTTAAAACCTGAATTCGAATTATTCGAGCATCGTGGATTTGGCATATCATTTGAGCACTGTGGATTCAACATATTATTCGAGCATCATGGATTTGACATATTATTTGAGCTCTGTGGATTGTACATATTATCTCAGTGTCATGGATTTGACATTATTTGAGCACTGTGGATTCAACACATTATTCCAGTGTCATGGATTTGGCATATTATTTGATCACTGTGGATTCAACATATTATTCCAGTGTCATGGATTTGACATATTATTTGAGCTCTGTGGATTGTACATATTATCTCAGTGTCATGGATTTGACATTATTTGAGCACTGTGGATTCAACATATTATTCCAGTGTCATGGATTTGGCATATTATTTGACCACTGTGGATTCAACACATTATTCCAGTGTCATGGATTTGACATATTATTTGACCACTGTGGATTCAACACATTATTCCAGTGTCATGGATTTGGCATATTATTTGACCACTGTGGATTCAACACATTATTCCAGTGTCATTGATTTGACATATTATTAGAGCTCTGTGGATTGTACATATTATCTCAGTGTCATGGATTTGACATTATTTGAGCACTGTGGATTCAACATATTATTCCAGTGTCATGGATTTGGCATATTATTTGACCACTGTGGATTCAACACATTATTCCAGTGTCATGGATTTGACATATTATTTGACCACTGTGGATTCAACATATTATTCCAGTGTCATGGATTTGACATATTATTTGACCACTGTGGATTCAACACATTATTCCAGTGTCATGGATTTGGCATATTATTTGACCACTGTGGATTCAACACATTATTCCAGTGTCATGGATTTGACATATTATTTGAGCTCTGTGGATTGTACATATTATCTCAGTGTCATGGATTTGACATTATTTGAGCACTGTGGATTCAACATATTATTCCAGTGTCATGGATTTGGCATATTATTTGACCACTGTGGATTCAACACATTATTCCAGTGTCATGGATTTGACATATTATTTGAGCTCTGTGGATTGTACATATTATCTCAGTGTCATGGATTTGACATTATTTGAGCACTGTGGATTCAACATATTATTCCAGTGTCATGGATTTGGCATATTATTTGACCACTGTGGATTCAACATATTATTCCAGTGTCATGGATTTGACATATTATTTGACCACTGTGGATTCAACATATTATTCCAGTGTCATGGATTTGACATATTATTTGACCACTGTGGATTCAACACATTATTCCAGTGTCATGGATTTGGCATATTATTTGACCACTGTGGATTCAACACATTATTCCAGTGTCATGGATTTGACATATTATTTGAGCTCTGTGGATTGTACATATTATCTCAGTGTCATGGATTTGACATTATTTGAGCACTGTGGATTCAACATATTATTCCAGTGTCATGGATTTGGCATATTATTTGACCACTGTGGATTCAACACATTATTCCAGTGTCATGGATTTGACATATTATTTGAGCTCTGTGGATTGTACATATTATCTCAGTGTCATGGATTTGACATTATTTGAGCACTGTGGATTCAACATATTATTCCAGTGTCATGGATTTGGCATATTATTTGAGCACTGTGGATTCAACATATTATTCCAGTGTCATGGATTTGACATATTATTTGACCACTGTGGATTCAACATATTATTCAAGTGTCATGGATTTGACATATCATTTGAGCACTGTAGATTCAACATATTATTCGAGCATCATGGATTTGTTGAAATATTTGCGCACTTTGGATTCCACATATTCGAGTATCACAGATTTACATATCATTTGAGTGTAATGGATTTGACATATCATTTGAGCACTGTGGATTCAATATATTAGTTTAACATCATGGATTTGACATATCATTTGAGCACTGTGGATTCAACATATTATTTGAGTGTCATGTATCACATATCATTTGGGTCTCATGGATTTGACATATTATCTGAGCACTGTGGCTTCACTATATTATTTGAGTGTCATGGTTTTGACATATCAGTTGGGCACTGTGGATTAAACATATCCGAGTGTCATGAATGTGACATATCATTTGAGCATTGTGGAGTCAACAGATTATTTCTGCACTGTGGATTCAAAGATTTCGAGTGTCATGGATTTGATATATCATTTGAGCACTGTAGATTCAACATATTTAGGCATCACGGATTTGACATATCATTTCAGCACCGTAAATTCAATATATTATTTGCACATGATGGATTTAAAATATCATTTGAGCACTGTATATTCAACATATTCAGAAGTCATGGATTTCACATATGATTTGGACACTGTTGATTAAACATATTATACGAGTGTTATGGATTTGACATTTGAGCACTGTGGATTCAAAATATTATCTGAGTGGCATAGTCTACATATCATTTGGGCACTGTAGATTCAACATATTATTCGTGCATCATGGAGTTGGCACTGTTGATTCAGCATAATATGAGTGTCATGGATTTGAAATAAAATTTGAGCGCTGTGGATTCATCATATTCGAGTGTCATGAATTTGACATATCATTTGAGCACTTTTGATTCAACATATTATTCGAGTGTCATGGATTTTACATATCGTTTGAGCACTGTAGATTCAACATATTCACCCATCATGGAGTTGGCTTATCATTTGAGCACGGTGGATTCAACATATTATTTGAGCATCATGGATTTAGCATATCATTTGAGGACAGTGGATTCAACATATTCGAGTGTCATGGATTTTACATATAATTTGAGCACTGTAGATTTAACATATTTTTCGAGTGTCATAGAATTGACATATTATTTGAGCACTGTGGACTCAACATATTCGTGTGTCATAGATTTGACATTATAGCACTGTAGATTCAACATATTATTCGAGCATCACAGATTTGACATATCATTTAAGCAATGTGGTTTCAACATATTTAAGCATCATTTGAGCACTGCGAATTAAACATATAATTCCAGCATCATGAGTTTTACATATCGTTTGAGCACTGAGGATTCAACATATATATACATACTAGCGGGGGTACCCGGTGTTGCCCTGGTGTTTGGAGGTGTGTGTTGGTGGGGGTGGGGTAGATTAAAACAACCCTGTTAAAAAAAAAATGTTGGGCGGTTGTTTGGAGGTGTAAAAGAAAAAAAATAGTTTTAGTATAAATGTAGGCTTTAACCCCGAACGTTTGACGCGGAAGTGGAAAGGAAATGGAAAAAAAACCCTGCGACCTAACCATCTCGACCACAGGGACAGATGAATTGATAAGTGTGTTAAGTTGACGTTTATAAACCGAAATTAGCAGGTGCGACAATGTCAAGTTGCAGAAGCCAGTTTCTGTTTTCCCCGCTACGTGGCAATCAAACGAACGATGAAAACAGAAAAACGAACATGTGAAAAATGGCTTAAATAAGCCTGTTTCGATATTAAAATTTAAAAAATCGGTGGGTACCCGGGTGTTTTTGGGTGTCGCTAAGAATAAGCAAAGTAAAAAAAAAAAAAAAGCAGAAAAATGAACGTTACGTGAAAAATGGCTTAAATAACACTGGTTCAATATTTAAATTTAAAAAATCGAAAAAAAAACCCATCTCACACCACGATTTGAACCCACAATGTTTAGATAATGAACCAAGGCCTTAACCAACTGAGCTAACGTGACGTAGATGAAATTTGTTCGGTTTTTCAACTATTTAAAGTAAATCAGGTCACGACGTCATCTGACGCATGCGTAGAATCGGTCATTGTCATGAGAGGACCGTTTTTGTTGACCCCCCCCTGTCAAAAATTGTCGATTTCGGGGTGAAAATGTTAACGTTTTTGGCCAATTTTTTGATATTTTTGCAGCAAAGGATGGAGCTTCGATGTGATGCCGAGTTTGTGAATTTTCGTTGCATATGTCGAAAGTTTTTAGCAGACATCGAAGCATACACACATATATACATATATTTTCGCTTTTATATATATACTAGCGGAGGGTACCCGGCAATGCCCGGGTGTCTTGAGGTAAATCAAAACTCCGGGGAGGGGGTGTTAAATAATAATAAAAAAAATGTTTTGGTAGGTAAGTATGAGAATCGAACCCGTAGCCTTGAGTTGAAATTAATGTGTGAAAAAAGAAACCGGGCGACATTACCCATTAGGCCACTGCGACATACAACATACACAGGTTTGAATTTATTTATTGAACTATAAAAAACAGGCGTGCGCAATAAAAGTTAACTCTGCAGCTCCTATTTGACCTAATTAAGAAGGTCAAATAGAAGTCACGCAGCGTTTGGGTTTGTTTACTCAAATTTGACTGTTTTTTCCCCCCAACAGATGTTGGGGAGGGGAAAACAGCTCCCAGTTGTCCGGATTGAATAGCAACTGTCTGATATACAAGATTGATCAAAGATGATTGCTTTTGGACGTTTTTCCAGCGCAATGCCGAATACGTCCATTTGAGTTTAGTTTCACTTTATTTATACTAAAAAGCCCAATCAACACCCGAGAAGCCAAAATAGCAATATTTTGTAAAAGTTAACGTAAATAAATCTATACGCTACGCGCTTTCCTAATTCCTAGATATTATTATATAGGACCTATATAAACAGTTGTAAGCGATAGTAACAAACCTGGGACCGTGTGCGAGAAAAGCCTTTGCCAGATATACACGAAATGGTAACACACATTTTGCCTTTTATATATATACTAGCGAGGGGTACCCAGCGTTGCCCAGGTGTTTGTAGGTGTGTGTGAAAAACACAGGTGCCCGTGAAAAAAAACGAAGCCTTGACGACGCGCAGTTGGAAAATAGTAAAGTGTGAAAAAAAACAGATGCGCGTTTTTGATTGACGTGACGGCGATAGGTATTCAGCAGTTAGAATTTTGTGCGGGACAGTTTTTAATGAGGTCAATAAATCGGTTTGTTTGTTTTTAAAAACTTGCTCCCCTGTCTGATATGACAAAGTCGACATTAACCAAACGTTACTTAGCTCTCTAGAGACCACTGGCTCTGGGCCTGTGATTAAAAGTCGAGTTTCGCTTTTGTTTATACCGAAAACCAAATGTAACGCGTGCCGATGTGGAAAATGTCGAATAATTAACGTTTGAAAGTCAATAAAATTAAATAGACAGGCGAGCTCCGTGGTTAACTGTGAGATATTACAATTTCTAGATGATATAAAAAGTTTTAGGAAGTTGTGAAGCGAGCGAGCACTTCACTGAAAGAAGCCTTTTGTGGACGTCGAGGAAAAGCGTACATACATACATACATTTTCGCTTTTATATATATATATATATATATATATAAAACTATGTATGTATGTATATATATATATGTATATATATATATATATATACAAAACTATATATGTATATATACATGTATATATATATATATAAAACTATGTACATATGTATATATATATAAAACTATGTATATATGTATATATATATAAAACTATGTATATATGTATATATATATGTATATATAAAACTATGTATATATGTATATATATATGTATATATAAAACTGTATATATGTATATATAACTATGTATATATATATATGTATATATATATAAAACTATGTATATATATGTGTATATATATAAAACTATGTATATATATATGTATATATATATATAAAACTATGTATATGTATATATATATATAAAACTATATATATATACGTATGTATATATATAGATAGACATATATATGTAAAACTATATACATATGTATAGATATATATATAGACATATATATGCGTATATGTATAGATATATATAAACATATATATGCGTATATGTATATATATGTATAGACATATATATGCGTATATGTATAGATATATGTATAGACATATATATGCGTATATGTATAGATATATGTATAGACATATATATGTGTATATGTATAGATATATGTATAGACATATATATGTGTATATGTATAAATATATGTATAGACATATATATGCGTATATGTATATATATATAGACATATATATGTGTATATGTATAGATATATGTATAGACATATATATGCGTATATGTATAGATATATATATAGACATATATATGCGTATATTTATAGATATATATATAGACATATATATGCGTATATGTATAGATATATATATAGACATATATATGCGTATATGTATAGATATATATATAGACATATATATGCTTATATATAGATATACATATATATATACATATATACACATATACGTATATATATGTATGTATATATTTTTATACATAGATCTATATATATACATATAGATGTATATATACATATATATGTATACATAGATGTATATATACATATATATGTATACATAGATGTATATATACATATATATGTATACATAGATGTATATATACATATATATGTATACATAGATGTATATATACATATATATGTATACATAGATGTATATATACATATATATGTATACATAGATGTATATATACATATATATGTATACATAGATGTATATATACATATATATGTATACATAGATGTATATATACATATATATGTATACATAGATATATATATACATATATATGTATACATAGATATATATATATAAACATATATATGTATACGTAGATATATACATACATATATATGTATACAAAGATATATATATATACATATATATGTATACATAGATAGATATATATATATATACATATATATGTATACATAGATAGATATATATATATACATATATATGTATACATAGATATATATATATATATGTATACATAGATATATATATATGCCTACATAGATATATATCTATACATAGATATATATATACATATATATCTATACATAGATATCTATATATACATATATATATCTATACATAGATATATATATACATATATATCTATACATAGATATATATACATATCTATACATACATATATATCTATACATAGATATATATATATATACATATATATCTAAAGTGATTGTTGTGTAGTTCCAACGAGAGAAAAAATGTATATTTAAAAGAGTGTAGCCATCAACAATTGTGGGTTTTTTTAAAAGGTTTTCATCATATTTTTATTTTAAAATGTTTTTATAACTCGTTTCGAGCTTAGGGTGTGCTCTCTTCAGATATTTTCGTAAAAAGTTTTTCTTTAAAATGGGAGTTTGTAGAATTACCTCCGCTGATATTAAATATGTTTTTCAGAGTGATGCGTGTGTTCAGACATTCTGTCTCGCACTGTAAGTGTTCACAGTGTCCGGTCAAAGTTATTTTCAAAGAGTGTTTTTTAGTCCATATGGTGAAGGTTTTTATGGTTTTTTTGGGGTTCTTTTTAAAGACTTTCTTTCCCCATGTATAGCATACACTCACACACAATCACACACGCATACATATACATTCATGTACATGTACACATGCACACGCACACGTATGCAGGCACACACACATACACACACGTACATACATAGAAATATATGCAGGAGCATACATATATACATATATACATACCCACCTACACACTCACACACGTACTCGCATACATCCACCGCTAACAATTATTTTTATTTTTTTATTTTATATATATATATATATATATATATATATATATATATATATATATAAATCATATATATATATAAATCATATATAAATCATATTTATATACATATATATATATATCATATATATATATACATATATATGTATACATAGATATATATACATATATATGTATACATAGATATATATACATATATATGTATACAT
>NC_136515.1:32708475-32715975 GCF_053919585.1 Euprymna scolopes
TCTCTAAAATCAAATGCCGTAATCCATTCGGTATAGAGAGGGCCTTCTTGTTGGATGAAATTCGACGTCATTCTGAGACCTTGTCTTCTATAAAGACTCAGTATCATCTTCTTTGGGTTTTCGTTTGGAATACCTTGTCTTTCTTCGACAAATTGCGTTTCTCTAAACTGTTATCCATACAGGACCGTACTTTTCAAACTAATGCTAGGTCTAAGAATGATAAATATTTAAGTGCGTTGATTAAAAGAAAATTTGGTATCCGTACAAATTCAGATCAACACATCTTTAATCTTTCAGATTACATTTTATCTGATATAGATAAAGTCATGTTATCTAGAGGTCTTGATTTCTGCATCCCTCCGTCAGGTATTGATAAGATTGGAATTTTTGCAGAATTTGAATTAATGTTTTCCCAGTTGAGAACCCTTTGTCCTTCCTCCATTGAGTCTATAGGCCGTCTTAACGAATATGCCCATTCTTTTGTGAATTCCACGGTACGCTCTGATGAATCGTTTTGGCAAAAGGACCATTTTCAATCCGCTAAACTTCTCAAGGCAAGATCCGACATCTACATTACTAAACCTGATAAAGGTTCAGGTGTTGTTATTCTTAACCGTGACGATTATTCTTCCAAAATGGCCACCATTTTGGAAGATACAAACAAATTTCAATCATTAGGTGACTTGTCGGCAGATCACACTTTAAGGACTGAAATTAAGTTCCAGAAAAAGTTACTACAATTATATAAAAATAACTTTTTCTCTAAAGAGATTTATTCTTTAATACGTCCTGTCGGTTCTCAAAGGCCCAGGATGTATGGATTACCTAAGATCCACAAACCTAATTCTCCTCTTAGACCCATCTTGTCCATGGTTGGTTCTGTCCAGCACGGATTGGCCAAATGGCTTGTGGAAATCCTGGACCCTGTTGTGAAGTTTTATTCAATTCATTGCATTCCTGACTCTTCAGTTTGCTTCTTCCATATGCAATCTTTGTCCGTCCATTGATACTAAATTCTTTGTTTCGTTCGACATATCCAGTTTATACACAAACTTCCCTCTAGACGAAACTATAGGCATTTGCGCGGACTTTCTGTATCGTGGTCCTACAGAGATCCCAAGATTTCCAGAAAACGTGTTTATCGAACTAATGGAGATGGCTACTGTCGGTTGCCTTTAGCTTCGATAATATGATGTACAGACAGATCGATGGCATCTCGATGGGCAGTCCTTTAGGTCCTAGTATTGCAAACATTTTCGTTGTTTTTTATGAACGTCTGCTTTTTAATAACGTGCCGAAACCTTGTTGTTATGTACGTTACGTCGACGACACTTTTGCTTCCTTTCGGTCACGCGAGGCTGCTTGTTCTTTTTTCCAACATTTAAATAAGCTCCACCCATCTTTGCAATTCACAATGGAGGAAGAAAGGGACAATATGCTGCCATTCCTCGACATACTTGTGGAGCGCACTCCTTCTGTTTTTCTTACCAGTATATTTAGGAAGCTGACATTTACCCAAGCGCAGAAAGAAAGACCTCATCAGAACTCTCACGCATCGAGCTTTGATGATCTGTTCCAGTTCTCGATTGACGTCTGAGCTTCACAAAATTAAAGAAATTTTACTCTCCAATGGATACCCCGAGCAACTAGTCTCATATACCATCCGAAGAAAGGTTGACAACTTTAATAGAGCTAAGGTATATGGTCCTCCTCGTTGCCCCATTTATCTCAAGCTTCCGTCGTTAGGCTCTTCCATCCAACCTTTAGCAGACAAAATATCGTCTTCAGTAACACACTGTTTTAATGCTGCTAATTTGCGCATTATTTATTCCACTCGTCCTGCTTTCCCTTCCTTTCTTAAGGACGCGTTGCCTACCAATGAACAAAGTTCGGTTATTTACCTTTACAGATGTCAGTGCGACGCTGACTATGTTGGCAAGACGATACAGCGATTATCGGTCAGAGTGGCTCAGCATGTTCCAGGCTGTATCCGTAGACACAAACCGGTCCCGTCTTCTAGAAGTTCACAGGCGCAAGAATCTGCTAAAGGTGACCACTTGTTGGACAAGAGAACGTGTCGTGATCTCTACTCTGATAACAGTTTTTCCATTTTACATAGAGCACGGCATCGTTTCCACCTCGACGTACTAGAGGCTATTGTCATCAGTTCTCGACGTCCCTCTCTCTGCAGACAAAGGCAGTTAAAACATTCACTGCAGTTATTTAATGACTCTTGGTCGTCCGTGAACTAATTTATTTTATTTTATTTTTTTTTCTCTTCCGACCACCTTACAATTACAGTAATTTTTTTTTTTACCAATTCATGGTTTTGAGTAATCAACCAATTTACCGACGATTCCCCTAAAGAGAGTCGGTTGAAAAGCGCTTCGGGAATATCAAATCTGTTTTTTTTTTCCCTTGTATCTTTCGACACATCGCATAACATTTTTCCCATATCATCCGTTTTTATTTATTTGTGGGACACCACATTATGCTCTTCATATATAGATATATACATACATATATATATACACATATACATATATATACACATGTATATACCTATATACATATATATACACATGTATATATACATATATATACACATGTATACATACATGTATATAGATGTATATGTATCGGCCATCCTCTCCCCTTAAATAATTTTTATTTTATTTTTTTATTTTATTTTTTATTTTTTTTTATTTTGGTTTTTTGTTTATTTTTTTTTTATTGATTTATTTTTTATTTATTTATTTATTTATTCTTTATTATTTATTTTCTATTTATTTATTAATTAATTTATTTATTTTCCATTTACTGTCGTCTAACAACTCTTACTGACATTTTTTTAAGTGATGACCTGTACATTTCAGTTGACCTATATTATTTTGCCCTATATATTTTTTTTGCGCCTTTAACATTTCCTGTCTGGGTCATTTTGACTTTTATTTCCCTTTATTTTATATTTTACATTTAACTTTATCATCATTTTTTTTCCCCTCTCCTCTTTCTCTTCCCTGATCTTTCTTATTTATATTTTATGTCTCGGAAGTAGAGTGAAAAGCATATCTTTTTTTTCTTTTATTAATATTATTGGAATCTTTTCTTTTTTCCTTGTACACATTTTTGTGAATTATTCCATGGATTTCTGCCTTTGGATTATTATGGACAATCTTCTTCCAATTACGGGGTTTCCTTGGATTTTACTTGTACAACTGGAAATTCTTTTAACTTTCTTGAAGTTTTACATTTGGATTTTACCGTCACTGGATTTTTATCTTCCACCAGACTATCCATTCATGTGTAATCACCTTTTTCTTTACCATATTCCCTCTGCTTCACTTTTTTTGTTTTCAAGTAAGATCTTTGACTTACTTGTTGTTTCATCAAATACTTCTGCATGCAAAATCCGATCCTGCATTTTGCTAATTCCTACCCTCTGATAAGAAGGGAAGTATTTCTTCGAAAATCCGCGGATTAAGGACTATCCATTTATCTAGTGTTTCCTTTTCAGATTAAATATGTTTTTAACTCATTTCAAAGTGTTTTTTAACATATTTTATTAACTGTTTGCTCATATATATATATATATATATATATTCAAAAAATATAAGCAGAATATTGGTTTTCTTTCCTTTCCTTCTCCTTAAAAAAGAAGAGAAAGCTCTCACTAAACGACCACAAATGTAAAGTGTGCCCCCCCCTCCCCTACTCCAATGACCTGGGATAGAAAGGGTAGAATTCCTTAGTGTCATTTGCATGGTGGTCGAAGAGAGCCACACACCGAAGATGTAATTTTAGCTAAGTACATTTTTTGTTTTTTCTTTGCACACTTTATTTTATTTTATATTTTATCTTCTCTTTTTTTTTTTTTTAAATCAAACAAATCTAACCCTTTTTTTTTTTTCGTTCTATGTAATTTTATCTTATTTCTCACACATCTTGACCATTCTTGATTCACTTATTTTAAAACAATTTCCTGACAAATTTTTCTTTTTTACCATGTCACATCGACGTAGTAATGGGGAGGAGGAATCCCTATTTAGCTTATTTACATGACAGAAGAACTTTATTTAAGTACAATACTTAATAGTAACAGCCATGGTAAGGTGCAAAAAAAAAAAGTGCCGCCTAATTTAACTTTCACTATTCGTTACCTAAATATGCAGTATCTTAGCTGTGATACTAGAGCTATTCTTCCTGAGTGGATGCTATGCTCCATGCGTGACTTTAATGTCTTCCTATAAATACAAAATACGAATTTCCGATCCGCCATGAACTATTTCTTGTAACTGGAACAAACACCTAACTGCTAGCTACGAAATCCCAATATACATTTTACCTCCAAGACGATTACCTCTGTCTAACCTGCATGCGCAAAAAAAACAAAAAACAAAAAAAAAAAAACCTTACCTGCCACTCTAAATCCTAATGTAGATCTGTTTCTTGTAAATTAATAACCCCTGTCCCTTGAAGGCTAACAATCTGCTCCTTCTCACCAAACCGCCACTTAACTCCTACATTTCACATCGTTTTGTACTGGAATCTTTAATTTCCAGCCCCTAACCCTCACATGCTAACTGCTTAGTCATCACTAAACATCTATACGATTCTACCCTTAAGACATGCATTGGAGTTCATTCCTATTCCAGTTGGTATTTAATAGCCAAAGTATGTACTTGGAAGCAAAGCACACCGCACTGCATTACACAACTATGTCTCCTCTTAGATAGCTTTGCAACGCTAATACGAAACTGAACCAATGCTCCTTGCTATGCTAAATGTCCATAACTCTTACTTGAAAGCTGAAAACATCTTCTCTCAATAATAGAAACTCACTTTGTACCTTCAACTTTATTCGCACCTACTAAAACCAGCCCATATATCTATTTACCAAATTACACATGACTCAAAACTTACTGTTTTACCCGTACTATATTGCACTCGCATCTCATGCCCTGCTGTCATCTAAAATATATTTTGGGCACAACTCGTAGTTCAATTCTTAACACCTACTCGCACTTTAATGTTATACTAGACCCAAGCTCACATGAATAAAAAAAATAAATAAAAAAAAATAATAATAAAAATATATATATATATATATATAAAAAAGAAAGCCTCAAACCACATTATCTCCTCCTAACAAGCCTCCTTACAATCATAGTTGCTTACACTGCATGAGCTCTACTCAACCCCCTTATCCAGTAACAATGAAATAACAATGTCCCTAATTCACTTTGAGGAGTGTAACTATTTAGCAGATATAACCTCTACAAACTAACCCAATAACATTAACTAACCACGCGGGGTCGCAGAAATACCTGGATTAGAACCCAGGCGCGGAGCAAACCCTCTCAGTGGTGACGGACCCAGTAGATCTTTCCAGATCATCCGTCTAGGAGAAGGAAAACTCTGAAACTAAACCAAAGAGGAGGGAGGCCTCTTCAGTCTTGGATGACAACCTTCCTAGAGCTGGTGACTCAAACAAATTACCGGTTTGCAAACCTAAATTGCTTAAGGAGTAGATAGGTCCTGCCTATCGCCCGGCTTCCATACTCCTTCTTTGCCTATTAGCCAGGCGCAGAGATACTATCACAGTGATTCGACAGAAACACCCATTGGTAGATCTTGTTTCTTGTCTAGGGCAATGAACGCCGTTTCCCCACTTCCGACACACCCCACCCCTAAAGCTGGGCATTTGAGAATGCTTGAGTACCATATATGCCTGAGCAATTAGATTGGGTTGAGGGTACCGGATCGACAGTTACTGGCTGCTGTTTCCGACTGGTAGTACAGGAGCCCTAACTCTTTGGTAGCGCTTAGAGCGGCTGCTCCATCAACAGTTGTATAATATCGGGATGTTTGCGGTGCCATGGCGTGCATGGAAAGGGACCCTGCACTCATCGCCAGTGGGCTTTCCTGAGGCCATAGTCCTAGTTGATGGAGGGTCAGCTGATGGTCTACTTGTGATGCATGTGTGATATTCTGCATAACCTCCTGTTCGGCTTCCCCTAACCTAACTGAAACTCGTTAAAAAACATGATGACAGTACAATCTAAAAATAAGCTTAAACCAGGCTTAGGGTCAAACAAATCCAACTTGCCTCCTCCCTTGAGTCTTGCATTCACAAATATCCGTGGGCTTAGAACTAATTTAGCTGATGTTGAAGCATTTCTCCTAACAAATACCCCGGATATCTTAGCACTAAGTGAGACTAACCTACACTCCTCCATCCCCTCTAACTACTTTAACATGCCTGGATATCTCCCACTCTGCCGTAAGGACTCTGACAGACATATGCACGGACTTGGAGTTTACATTCGTAATACCTTTCCCTTTACTAGAGAAACAAACCTAGAAACGGATGAGCAAGCCTTTATGTGCTTTAGGCTAATCATGAAACACAACATTATCTACTTTTACTTTCTCTACCGCTCTCCCTCGACCCAAGACTGCACCATAATAAACAAAGTATCTGACAGCATAGACACAGCACTCTCCTTCGACACTAGCGCACAAGTACATGTATTTGGTGACTTTAATGTCCATCACAAAAACTAGCTTCTCTGTATCTCACTCCCTATCGCAAATTGTTACTTTTCCAACCCGTTTCCCTGATCAGGAAGAACAGCACGCATCACTATTAGATCTATTTTAGACCACAGTTCCTGATGATTGTGTAACGAAAGCCGACAGCCCACTTGGGAACGCTGATCATGCGGTGATAATGGTTGAAATCGCCCTAAACTCTAGACACAAAACTGAAGAGCCAGTGCTCAAAACAACGAGATATTATAAAAAGGCTGACTGGGAAGCCATCAGAGATCTTATCAGAGACGCCCCATGGGGAAATATTTTTTCTCTTCCTGCTGAACAGTGTGCAACCGAGACCACTGAATGGTTCAAAACTGCAATCGAAGCGCATGTTCCCATGCGGAAATTCTATAGCAAGCCCCAATGGTTTACTTCGACTTGCACAACTGCCATTGCTCAAAGGCAGCATGCATTTTGCAGGTTTAACCAACATAAGTCAAGTTCAAACAGACAGAAGTACATAGAAGCTAGAAGTAACGTTAAGAAAGAAATAGCGACAGCTAAGAGGGAATTTACGGAAACCACTAAAAAACGCATCGAAGCACAAAAACTAGGAACTCGTGACTTCTGGAAAATCTACAACAGTGTAGTAAATAATGGGCAATCAACAATTTCCCCACTAACCAACAATCACGAGGTTCTTTGCTCAGCAACCGAGAAGGCTAACATGCTTGCCAGTCGGTTTGCCTCAAACTCCACACTGGACCCTCTAAACCACCCCCTACCTCAATTTCCTATGCGGACAGACGCCACGCTAGACGATCTGATAATCACCCCTGCTCAGGTGCATGCTATCATAAAAAACCTTGACACTTCAAAAGCATGTGGACCCGACCTCATCCCAGCTGTGCTATTAAAAAAGTGCTCAGCCGAAGTAGCTCCAGTTCTCTCCAAACTCTA